>NC_134623.1:2234642-2348380 GCF_046129695.1 Lonchura striata
AAAAACACCGGGGACCCCCAAAAACCCCTCGGAGACCCCCAAAAACCCCTCAGGACCCCAAAATCCCCACAAAGGCACCACGGGACCCCCCAAAACCACAACACAAGGGGGGGACACCCCAAAACCCCC
This sequence comes from Lonchura striata, assembly GCF_046129695.1. Taxonomy (NCBI): domain Eukaryota; kingdom Metazoa; phylum Chordata; class Aves; order Passeriformes; family Estrildidae; genus Lonchura; species Lonchura striata. The sequence goes on from NC_134623.1 coordinate 2,234,772, forward strand.
CCGGGACATCGGGGTGACCCCAAAACCCCCCGGGACATCGAGGTGACCCCAAAACTCCCCTGAACCCCGAGATTGGGGACAGGGACACCCCAAAACCACCCGGGACATCGGGGTGACCCCAAAACTCCCCTGAACCCCGAGACTGGGGACAGGGACACCCCAAAACCCCCCTGAGATATCGAGGTGACCCCAAAACCCCCTGAACCCCGAGATTGAGGACAGGGACACCCCAAAACCCCCCTGAGATATCGGGGTGACCCCAAAACCTCTCAGAGCTGCTCTGGGGGGGTTTTGGGGAGCACTGGGGAGGCAGGGGGGGATTTTGGGGGGCACTGGGAGATTTTGGGGGTGCTAGGGGGGATTTTGGGGGTCACAGGTGGATTTTGGGGGCCGCTAGGGGGGCACGGGGATTTCGGGGGGCACTGGGGAAATTTTGGGGGTCACAGGCAGATTTTGGGGGGTTTTAGGGGGGCAGGACCTGCTCCAGCAGCGCCCGCGAGGCCGGCAGGAGCACAGGGGGATTTCGGGGGGTTTTGGGGTCACAGGCAGATTTTGGGGGTCCCAGGCAGATTTCGGTGGTCCCTGGCTGGATTTCGGGGGTCCCTGGGTGGATTTCGGAGGTCCCTGGGTGGATTTTGGGGGTCCCTGGGTGGATTTTGGTGGTCCCTGGCTGGATTTCGGGGGTCCCTGGGGGGATTTTGGGGGTCACAGGCAGATTTCGGGGGTCCCTGGGTGGATTTCGGGGGTCCCTGGGTGGATTTCGGGGGTCCCTGGGTGGATTTTTGGGGGTCACAGGCAGATTTCGGGGCTCACAGGTGGATTTTTGGGGGTCACAGGCAGATTTTGGGGGTTTTAGGGGGGCAGGACCTGCTCCAGCAGCGCCTGCGAGGCCGGCGGGAGCACAGGGGGATTTTGGTGGTCCCTGGGTGGATTTTGGAGGTCACCAGGCAGATTTCGGGGCTCACAGGCAGATTTTTGGGGATCACAGGCAGATTTTGGGGATCACAGGCAGATTTTGGGGATCACAGGCAGATTTTGGGGGTTTTAGGGGGGCAGGACCTGCTCCAGCAGCGCCCGCGCGGCCGGCGGCAGCCGCTCGGGGAAGGCCACCTCGAACTCCAGCACCAGGTCCCCGCGGCGCTCCGGCGAGCGCGGCAGCGGCAGCCCCTGGCCCGGCACGCGGCGCCGCGCGCCCGGCCGCAGCACGTCCTGGAACTGCACGGGCACCGAGCGGCCGTCCAGCGTGGGCACGGACAGCGAGCAGCCGCACAGGGCCTGGAACACGCCAAGGACATGGGAGTGACATGGGAGTGACATGGGACATGTGATGGACACGGGGACATGGGGATGTGTCACGGGCACCAAGCGGCCGTCCAGCGTGGGCACGGACAGCGAGCAGCCGCAGAGAGCCTGGAACACGCCAAGGACATGGCAGTGACATGGGAGTGACATGGGAGTGACATGGGACATGTTAGTGACATGGGACACGTTAGTGACATGGGACATGTGATGGACATGGGGATGTGCCACGTCCTGGAACTGCATGGGCACCGAGCAGCCACACAGGGCCTGGAACACGCCAAGGACATGGGAGTGACATGGGAGTGACATGGGAGTGACATGGGACACGTTAGTGACATGGGACATGTGATGGACACAGGGACATGGGGATGTGCCACGGGCACCGAGCGGCTGTCCAGCGTGGGCACGGACAGCGAGCAGCCGCACAGGGCCTGGAACACGCCAAGGACATGGGAGTGACATGGGAGTGACATGTTAGTGACATGGGACATGTGATGGACACGGGGACATGGGGATGTTCCATGGGCACCGAGTGGCCGTCCAGCGTGGGCACGGACAGCGAGCAGCCGCACAGGGCCTGGAACACGCCAAGGACATGGGAGTGACATGGGAGTGACATGGGACATGTCAGTGACATGGGGATACACGGATGTGCCACGTCCTGGAACCGCACGGGCACCGAGCGGCCGCACAGAGCCTGGGGACACGGCAGGGACACGTCAAGGACATGGGAGTGACATGGGAGTGACATGGGAGTGACATGGGACATGGGGACATGGGGATATGTCAGTGACATGGGGATACACGGATGTACCACGTCCTGGAACTGCACGGGCACCGAGCGGCCACAGAGCCTGGAACACGCCAAGGACATGGGAGTGACATGGGAGTGACATGGGACACGTTAGTGACATGGGACACATTAGTGACACGGGGACATGGGGATGTGCCATGGGCACCGAGCGGCCGTCCAGCGTGGGCACGGACAGCGAGCAGCCACACAGGGCCTGGAACACGCCAAGGACATGGGAGTGACATGGGAGTGACATGGGAGTGACATAGGACATGTGATGGACACGGGGACATGGGGATGTGCCACGGGCACCGAGCGGCCGTCCAGCGTGGGCACGGACAGCGAGCAGCCACACAGGGCCTGGAACACGCCAAGGACATGGGAGTGACATGGGAGTGACATGGCACATGTCAGTGACATGGGGATACACGGATGTGCCACGTCCTGGAACCGCACGGGCACCGAGCGGCCGCACAGAGCCTGGGGACACGGCAGGGACACGTCAAGGACATGGGACACGTGATGAACACGGGACACGTCAGGGACACGGGGACATGTCAGGGACACATCAGGGACAGGGACAGGTCAGTGACCCCAGAGTGACCCACCCATCCTGATGTCCCCAACCCATCCCTGATGTCCCCAAGACGATCCATCTGTGATATCCCCATGAAGCCCACCCATCCTGATGTCCCCACCAAACCCACCCATCCCTGATGTCCCCCCACCCACCCTGATGTCCCCTCACCCATCCCTGACGTCCCCCAGCCCACCCAGCCCTGATGTTCCCACCAAGACCACCCCATCTCCAACATCCTCACCAAGCCCACCCACCCTGATGTCCCCCCAACCCATCCTGATGTCCCCAAGATGATCCATCTGTGATGTCCCCATGATGCCCACCCACCCTGATGTCCCCCACCCATCCTGATGTCCCCAAGCCCACCCACTCAGCTATCCCCAAGCCCACCCATCTTGATGTCACCATGATGCCCACCAGGCCCTGATGTCCCCATGAAGTCCACCCACCCTGATGTCCCCCACCCACCCTGATGTCCCCAACCCATCCTGATGTCCTCAAGCCCACCCATCCTGATGTCCCCATGAAGCCCACCCATCCTAACGTCCCCCCACCCATCCTGATGTCCCCACACCCATCCTGATGTCCCCAACCCATCCTGACGTCCCCAACCCATCCCTGATGTCCCCAAGACGATCCATCTGTGATGTCCCCATGATGCCCACCCATCCTAATGTCCCCAACCCATCCTGATGTCCCCAAGATGATCCATCTGTGATGTCCCCATGATGCCCACCCATCCTGATGTCCCCAACCCATCCTGATGTCCCCAAGCCCACCCACTCAGCTATCCCCAAGCCCACCCATCTTGATGTCACCATGATGCCCAGCAAGACCTGATGTCCTCAAGCCCACCCATCCCTGATGTCCCCAATCCACCCTGATGTCCCCAAGCCCATCCCTGATGTCCCCAAGACGATCCATCTGTGATGTCCCCATGATGCCCACCCATCCTGATGTCCCCATGAAGCCCACCCATCCTAACGTCCCCCCACCCATCCTGATGTCCCCACACCCATCCTGATGTCCCCCCACCCATCCTGATGTCCCCAACCCATCCTGACGTCCCCAACCCATCCCTGATGTCCCCAAGACGATCCATCTGTGATGTCCCCATGATGCCCACCCATCCTGATGTCCCCAAGCCCACCCACCCTGACCTCTCACCACCCCCATCCCACCACCACCACCACCACCACCGACCTGCCTCAGGCTGATCTTGGCCGGGTAGACGATGTCGGAGCCGTCGCGGCGGAAGACGTCGTGCGGCTTGTCCTTCAGCACGAACACCACGTCGGCCGGGATGTTGGTGGCCGTCTGGTCGCCCTCTTTGGGGAAGGTGATCTTGGTGCCCTCCTTCCACCCTCGCTTCACCTCGATGGTCAAGATCTTGTCCTCGTTCCTCACCGTCTTCCCGTCGGGGCCCAGGCGCTTGTGGGAGATCTTCATCTTCTTGGTGCAACCGCTGTAGATCTCCTCCAAGGAGACGCGCAGCTCGTAGAGCACCGGCGGGTCCTGCCGGCGACCCTCGGCGCCCCGGGCCCGCGGGAAGCTGACGCTGCCGAAGCCGCCCAGGTGGAAGGTGCTGAAGGCCTCGTCTCCATCCTCGTCGTCGCCGTTGCGTTGCGCGAAGAAGGTGTCGAAGGGGTTGCGCCCGTCGAAGAACTCGGCGAACATGGCGTGCGGGTCGCCGCGGAAGGTGTAGGTGAACGTCGGACCGGTGCCGCCACCCGGTCCGGGGGTCGGGGCTCCCCCTTTCAGCCCTGAAGGTTTTTGGGGGGTGATGGGTTGGAGGGTGGTGAGGGATGGATGAAGGCACCCCAGGCACCCATCAGACCCCACCCCGGGGTGAGCCGCGGGCAGGGCGTGGAGCGGACGAGGGCGTGGGGGAACCGGTTCTGCCCGCGCCGCCGACGCCGCTGACGGGTCCCGGACGGGCTCCGACAGGCCCGGCCGGCTCGGCTCCCCCCGGCACGCCCCGGCGCCCCGGCGGCCACCCCCGGGCGGCTGGCCCGGCGCCGGGGCCGCCACGCGGGACACCGAGCCCGGAGACCCCGGGGACACCGAGCCCGGAGACCCCGGGGACACCGAGCCCGGAGACCCCGGGGACACCGAGCCCGGAGACCCCGGGGGATACCGAGCCCGGAGACCCCAGGGGATACCGAGCCCGGAGACCCCCACGGGATACACCGAGCCTGGAGACCCCGGGGACACCGAGCCCGGAGACCCCGGGGACACCGAGCCCCGGAGCTCCCCCCGTGGGACACCGAGCCCGGAGTCCCCCGTGGGACACCGAGCCCGGAGACCCCGGGGACACCAAGCCTGGAGACCCCGGGGGATACCGAGCCCGGAGACCCCGGGGGATACCGAGCCCAGAGACCCCCGGGGGATACTGAGCCCGAAGCCCCCCCCACGGGATACACCGAGCCCGGAGACCCCCGGGGGATCCACCGAGCCCGGAGACCCCCGTGGGATACACCGATCCCGGAGCCCCCCCCACGGGATACACCGAGCCCGGAGACCCCGGGGGATACCGAGCCCGGAGATCCCGGGGACACCAAGCCCGGAGCCCCCCGTGGGACACCGAGCCCGGAGACCCCGGGGGATACCGAGCCCGGAGATCCCGGGGACACCAAGCCCGGAGCCCCCCGTGGGACACCGAGCCCGGATACCCCCGTGGGATACACCGAGCCAGGAGCCCCCCGTGGGACACCGAGCCCGGAGCCCCCCCCGTGGGATACACCGAGCCCGGAGACCCCGGGGACACCGAGCCCGGAGACCCCGGGGACACCGAGCCCGGAGACCCCGGGGACACCGAGCCCGGAGACCCCCGTGGGACACCGAGCCCGGAGACCCCGGGGACACCGAGCCCAGAGACCCCGGGGACACCGAGCCCGGAGACCCCGGGGACACCGAGCCCGGAGACCCCGGGGGATACTGAGCCCGGAGACCCCGGGGGATACCGGCCCCGGAGACCTCGGGGACACCGAGCCCCGAGCCCCCCGTAGGATACACCGAGCCCGGAGACCCCGGGGGATACCGGCCCCGGAGACCCCCGTGGGATACCGGCCCCGGAGCCCCCCGCCCGCCCGGTGCGTGTCACACCTGCCCTGGCCATGCCCGCGCCCCCCGACCCACGGGCCCGGCCCTGGCACCTGGCCCTGGCACCTGTCCCCTCACCTGTCCCCTCACCTGTCCCCTCACCTGTCCCCCTCACCTGTCCCCCTCACCTGTCCCCCTTACCTGTCCTTGTCACCTGTCCTTGTCACCTGTCCCCCTCACCTGTCCCCATCACCTGTCCCTTTCCGATCCCCCAAATCCCCTCCCATGTCCCCCAGCCCCCCGACCCGAACCCCCGCCGACCCTCTGACCCCCCAAATTCCCTCCCGTGCCCGGACCCCCCGACCCCCTGACCCCCCAAATCCCCTCCGGTGTCCCCCAACCCCCTGGCCGGGACCTCCCCCGACCCTCCGACCCCCCAAATCCCTTCCCGTGCCCGGACCCCCCGACCCCCTGACCCCCCAAATCCCCTCCGGTGTCCCCCAACCCCCCGGTCCGGACCCCCCCCGACCCTCCGACCCCCCAAATCCCCTCCGGTGTCCCCCAGCCCCCCGGCCCGGACCTCCCCAGACCCCCCAAATCCCCTCCGGTCCCGGACCCCCCGAGCCCCGCTCCCCTCCCCGCCCCTGCCGTGCCCCCCGTCCCGGCCGCCCCCGTCCCGCCGGTGCCGCCGCTCACCCTCCTCCCCGTACTTGTCGAAGATCTCCCGTTTTTTGGGGTCGCTGAGCACGTCGTAGGCCTCGGCCACCTCCTTGAAGCGCTGCTCGGCGCCGGGCGAGCGGTCCTTGTCGGGGTGGCAGCGCAGCGCCTGCCGCCGGTAGGCGCGGCGGATGTCGGCGGCGGAGGCGCCCCGGGACAGCCCCAGCGTGCGGTAATAATCCTTGCCCATGGCCGGCCCCGCTGCTCTGGCACCGGGCACGGCGAGAGACTCCGCGGGACGGGCACGGCGAGGGAGCCCCGAGGGGCGGGGGGGCGGGGAGGGACCGGGAGGGAACGGGGAGGGATGGGGGAGGGATGGGGAGGGACCGGGAGGGACCAGGTGGGACCGGGGAGGGATGGGGAGGGACGGGGAGGGACCAGGTGGGACCGGGGAGGGATGGGGGAGGGATGGGGAGGGAACGGGAGGGACCGGGAGGGATGGGGAGGGACGGGGAGGGACCAGGTGGGAACGGGAGGGATGGGGGAGGGATGGGGAGGGACCGGGAGGGATGGGGGAGGGATGGGGAGGGACCGGGAGGGACCAGGTGGGACCGGGGAGGGACCGGGAGGGACGGGGAGGGAACGGGAGGGATGGGGAGGGATGGGGAGGGATGGGGGAGGGATGGGGAGGGAACGGGAGGGATGGGGGAGGGATGGGGAGGGATGGGGACGGACGGGGAGGGACCGGGAGGGACGGGGAGGGAACGGGGAGGGATGGAAATGGAGCGGGGAGGGACCAGGAGGGACGGGGAGGGATGGGGAGGGACCGGGGAGGGATGGGGAGGGACGGGGAGGGACCAGGTGGGACCGGGGAGGGACGGGGAGGGACCAGGTGGGACCGGGGAGGAACAGGGAGGGAACGGGAGGGACGGGGATGGATGGGGAGGGACCGGGGGTAGACCGGGGAGAGACCGAGGAATGGATGGGGATGGGGTTGGGACCGGGAATGGACCGAGGGATGGAGCGGGAATGGAACGGGAATGGACCGAGGGATGGAGCGGGAATGGAACGGGAATGGACCGAGGGATGGAGCGGGAATGGAACGGGAATGGACCGAGGGATGGAGTGCGAGAGAGCTGGACCGGGAATAGACCGGGAATGGACCGGGGAGGGAGCGGGGAGGGACCAGGGAAGGACCGAGGGATGGAGAGTCCGAGGGCTGGACCGGGGAGGGACCGCGAATGGACCGGGGAGAGACCGGGGAAGGACCGAGGGATGGAGAGACCGAGGGCTGGACCAGGAATGGACCGGGGAAGGACCGAGGGATGGAGCAGGAGAGGGCTGGACCGGGAATGGACCGGGGAAGGACCGAGGGATGGAGGAGAACAGAGCTGGACCGGGAATGGACCGGGAATGGAAGTGAACCGGAGGAAGGACCGGGGATGGGTCGAGGAGGGGCTGGACCGGAGACGGGACCGGGGAAGGAGCGGGGGGGACGAGGAGGGGTCGGGAAAGGGGCGGGAGAGGGAGCGGGGAGAGATCGGCGGAGGAACCGGGAGAGGGAACGGGGCGGGAGCCGGGGAGGGACCGGCGGAGGTGCCGGGAGGGACCGGGACGGGAACGGGACGGGAACGGGAACGGGGATGGGAACGGGGAGGATATGAGGACATGGGGACATTGGGGACATTGGGGACATTGGGGACACTGGGGACAGGGACACGGGCACACGGGGACACAGGGAGGGACAGGTCCCTCCACGCCGTTGTCCCCGTGGCCCCGCGGTCACCGTGTCCCAGAGTGTCCCCATGGTGTCCCCACGGTGTCCCCACGGTGTCCCCACGGTGTCCCCACGGTGTCCCCGCGTGTCCTCGGGACCCCCCAGCCTGCCACGACCACCCCAGCTCCCCCAGCCCCCCTGTGACCCTTCGGACCCCTGGAACCCCCCAGACCCCTCAGATCCCCCAAAACCCGCAGCCCCCCCAGTTCCCTCGGACCCCCCAGTCCCTGAGACCCCCCCAGTTCCTGAGACCCCCCCAGACCACCCCAAACCTCTCGGACCCCCCCAAGCCCCGCAGCCCCCCAGTCCCTGTGAACCCCCAGTCCCCATGACCCCCCCAGTCCCTGAGACCCCCCCAGACCCCCCCAAACCTCTCGGACCCCCCCAAGCCCCGCAGCCCCCCAGTCCCTGTGAACCCCCAGTCCCCATGACCCCCCCAGAACCCCCATGGCCCCCCAGACCCTTCAGGCCTCCCAGCCCCCCCAAACCTCTCAGATCTCCCAGATCCCCCCAGTCCCTGTGACCCTTCCCCTCCCCATGGCCCCCCAGACCCCCCAAAACCTCTCGGACCCCGCCAAACCTCTCGGACCCCCCCAAACCCCGCAGCCCCCCAGTCCCTGAGACCCCCCCAGCCCCTCTGACCCCTCCATTCCCCATGGCCACCCTGACCCCCCATGACCCCCCAGACCCCCCATGACCCCCCAGACCCCTCAGACCCCTCTAGACCCGCCCCCATGCGCTGCTTGCCCCTCCCACTCCCCGCCCCTCCCGCGAGCCCATTGGCCGAGCAGGCCATCACTCCACCCTCAGCCCCACCCCCTCCGCGATCCCATTGGCTGCCGCGGCCGTCACTCCACGCCCCGCCCCCGCCTCCCATTGGCGGAGTCCCCCTCGGGCGTTCGCGTCGCCCCGGCAACCGCCGAGGCGGGAAGGGGCGAGCGCGCGGGCGGGGCCGCTGCCTCCTGATTGGCCGCGCCCAGCCACGCGAGCGCCGCCGATTGGCCGAGCCGCGGGCCCCGCCCCCCCGCCGGCGTGAGGGGCGGGTCACGTGGGGGCGGCGGGGGCGGCGGGAGCGGCGGAGCGCAGCGGCCATGAAGCACTACGAGGTGAGGCGGCCGCGCCGCCCGCGGCCCGGCCCGGACACCGCCACCGGAGCGGCCCCCAGCGCCGCCGCCGCCGGCCCCGCACGGCGGCAGCGCGGCGGCGCCGCGGAACCCGCGCGTTCCACCCCGGGGCGCCCGGGACGCGCTGCGCGCATGTGCGGTGGGCGTCGTGATGTGCGCATGCGCGGCGGGAGGGCGAGCTGGCTATGGGCGGGGCTATGGAGGGCGTGGCGTTTGTCAAGGGGGCGTGGCTATTAAGGGGGCGTGGCTTGGGCTCCCGGGACTCCCGGTGGTCCCGGAGGGTCCCGGAAGGTCCCGGAGGGTCCCGGAAGGTTCTGGAAGGTCCCGGAGGGTCCCGGGCAGGTGCAGAGCCCGGAGGGGCCGCGGTGACCCCGGGACGGGTCCCGCTGTCCCCCCTCACTGAGCGCCACCGGCGCTGCCACCGTCACCGCTCCGGTGGCTCCTCCAGGGCCACCCCGGGGTCACCTCCAGGGCCACCCCGGGGTCACCTCGGAGCCACCTCCAGGGCCGCCTTGGGGCCACCACGAGGCCACCTCCAGGGACACCCCGGGGCCACCTCCAGGGCCATCTCCAGGGCTACCCCAGGGCCACCTCCAAGGACACCTTGGGGCCACCTCCAGGGCCACCCCATGGCCACCTCCAGGGCCACCTCAGGGCCACCTCGGGACCACCACGGGGCCACCTCCAGGGCCACCTCCAGGGCCACCACGGGGCCACCTCCAGGGCCACCCCGGGGCCACCACGGGGCCACTTCCAGGGCCACCCTGGGACCACCACGGGGCCTGCCCGGGGCCACCTCCAGGGCCACCACAGGGCCAGCCCGGGACCACCTCCGGGGCCACCTCGGAGCCACCTCGTGGCCATTTCCAGGGCCACCTCAGAGCCAATTCCAGGGCCAGCCCGGGGCCACCTCCAGGGCCACCTCCAGGACCACCCCGGGGCCACCTCCAGGGCCACCTCGGGGCCACCACGGGGCCACCTCCAGGGCCACCCCGGGACCACCACGGGGCCTGCCCGGGGCCACCTCCAGGGCCACCACAGGGCCAGCCCGGGGCCACCTCGGAGCCACCTCGTGGCCATTTCCAGGGCCACCTCAGAGCCAATTCCAGGGCCAGCCCGGGGCCACCTCCAGGGCCACCTCGGAGCCAATTCCAGGGCCACCTCATGGCCACCTCGGGGCCACCTCGGGCCACCTTGGGGCCACCAAGGGGGGGCGGGTTATATTTAGCGCTGGCGGGGCCGCTCGGGTTTCGGTGGCATGGAGGTGGCGGTGGCACCCGAGGGTGGCCCGGCGCTGTGGCCGGCGGTGGCCCCCGGCAAGCGGCCCAAGAAATCGGCCGTGCTCTTCTTCGAGGTGGAGATCCTGGACGCCCGCAGCCGGGAGAAGCTCTGCTTCCTCGACAAGGTGAGGGGACAGCGGGGGACAGGGGGACATGGGGGGATATTGGGGACATGGGGGGACAGGAGGACATGGGGACATCGGGGATATTGGGGACATGGGGGGACAGGGGGACATGGGGACATGGGGGGATATTGGGGACATGGGGGGACATTGGGACAGGAGGGGACATGGGGACATGGGGGGATATGGGGACATGGGGGGACAGGAGGACATGGGGACATCGGGGATATTGGGGACATGGGGGGACACGGGGGGACAGGAGGACATGGGGACATGGGGGGATATTGGGGACATGGGGGGACATTGGGACAGGAGGGGACATGGGGGGATATGGGGACATGGGGGGACATTGAGACATGGGGGACACAGGGACATGGGGGGATATTGGGGACATGGGGGGACAGGAGGACATGGGGACATGGGGACATGAGGGGACATTGGGACATGAGCGGGTATGGGGGGACAGGGGGACACAGGGACATGGGGGGACAGGGGGACATGGGGGGATATGGGGGGACAGGAGGACGGGGGGACACAGGGACATGCGGGGACAGGGGGACATGGAGGGACAGGGGGAAATGGGGGGATATGGAGGGACAGGAGGACATGGGGACATGAGGGAACATGGGGACATGAGCGGGTATGGGGGGACAGGGGGACATGGGGGGACAGGGGGATGTGGGGGGACAGGGGGACATGGGGACATGGGGACACAGGGGGATGTGGGGACATGGGGACATGGAGGGACATGGGGGGACAGGAGGACATGGGGACATGGGGGGACATTGGGACATGAGAGGACAGGGGGACATGGGGACATGAGGGGACATGGGGACACAGGGGGACTTGGGGACATGGGGACATGGAGGGACACGCAGCGACATGGAAGGACAGGAGGGGACATGGGGACATGGGTGAACATGAGGGGACATTGGGACATGAGGGGACAGGGGGACATGGGGACATGAGGGGACATGGGGACACTGGGGGACATGGGGACATGGAGGGACATGCAGCGACATGGGGGGACAGGGGGACATGGGGACATGAGGACAGCATGGGGGGACATGGGGATATGGGGGGACATGGGGACATGAGGAGATTTGGGGACAAGGGGGTGCAGAAGGACATGGGGACATGGGGGGATGTGGAGAGGCTCGGGGACACGGGGGGACATGGGGACAGCACAGGGGGACATGGGGACATGGGGGGACACGCAGTGACATTGGGACATGGGGGGACATGAGGGGATATGGGGGGACATGAGGACAGGGGGACATGGGGACACAGGGTACATGGGGACATGAGGGGACTTTGGGACATGAGCGGGTATGAGGGGACATGGGAACATGGGGACACGGGGACAGTGTGTGAGGGGACAGGGGTGGCCTGGGAGGGGACACAGGGACAGGGTGGCCTGGGAGGGGACAGGGGGACAGGGGGGTGGCCTGGCGCTGTCCCCGTGTCCCCTGACCGCCCTCGCTGTCCCCAGGTGGAGCCTCAGGCCACGGTGGCCGACATCAAAAACCTGTTCAGCAAAAGCCGTGAGTGGGGACAGGGACACGAGGACATTGGGGACAGGGGGACATTGGGGACACGGGGACATTGGGGACACTGGGGACAGGGGGACATTGGGGACATGGGGACATTGGGGACACTGGGGACAGGGGGACATTGGGGACACGGGGACATTGGGGACAGGGGGACATTGGGGACACGGGGACATTGGGGACACTGGGGACAGTGGGGACACTGGGGACACTGGGGACATTGGGGACATGGGGGACATTGGGGACACTGGGGACAGGGGGACATTGGGGACACTGGGGACAGGGGGACACTGGGGACACTGGGGACATTGGGACATTGGGGACATTGGGGGGACATTGGGGACATGGGGACATGGGGACATTGGGGACACTGGGGACACTGGGGACATGGGGGACATTGGGGACATTGGGGACAGTGGGGACATTGGGGACACTGGGGACACTGGGGACAGTGGGGACACTGGGGACACTGGGGACATTGGGACATTGGGGACATTGGGGGGACACTGGGGACAGGGGGACAGGGACACTGGGGACATTGGGGACACTGGGGACAGGGGGACAGGGGGACAGGGACAGGGACAGAGAGGACAAGGGAGGGACAGGGGTGGGGACTCTCCATGGGGCCTTGGGGACCTTCATGTGGCTGGCACGTGTCACCAAACCATGGGAAGTGTCACCAAACCATGGGGACGTGTCACCAAACCGTGGGGGCATGTCCCCACAGTGCCACCACCGCTGTCCCCTCTGTGGCCGTGTCCCCGCAGTGCCACCACCACCGTCCCCACAGTGTCACTGTCACTGTCCCCACAGTGCCACCGTCCCTGTCCCCACAGTGTCACCACTGCTGTCCCCATGGGGCCTTGTCCCTGTGGTGCCACCACCGCTGTCCCCACAATGCCACCACAGTTGTCCCCACAGTGCCACCATCCGTGTCCCCACAGTGCCACCACAGCTGTGCCCTCTGTGGCCGTGTCCCCACAGTGCCACTGTCACTGTCCCCACAGTGCCACCACCACCGTCCCCACAGTGTCACCATCCCTGTCCTGGCAGTGCCACCATCCCTGTCCCCACAGTGCCACCACCACTGTCCCCACAGTGTCACCACCACTGTCCCCTCAGTGCCACCATCCCTGTCCCCACAGTGCCACCACCGCTGTCCCCGCAGTGCCACCACCACTGTCCCCACAGTGCCACCATCCCTGTCCCCTCAGTGCCACCATCCCTGTCCCCACAGTGCCACCATCCCTGTCCCCTCTGTCCCACAGATCCCCAGTGGTACCCGGCGAGGCAGTCCCTGCGCCTGGACCCCAGTGAGTGCCACCACTGTCCCCAAAGTGTCCCCAGGGTGTCCCCAGGGTGTCCCCAGCTGTCCCCAGGGTGTCCCCAGCTGTCCCCAGCTGTCCCCAGGGTGTCCCCAGCTGTCCCCAGGGTGTCCCCAGCTGTCCCCAGGGTGTCCCCAGGGTGTCCCCAGCTGTCCCCAGCTGTCCCCAGGGTGTCCCCAGCTGTCCCCAGGGTGTCCCCAGGGTGTCCCCAGGGTGTCCCCAGCTGTCCCCAGGGTGTCCCCAGCTGTCCCCAGGGTGTCCCCAGGGTGTCCCCAGCTGTCCCCAGCTGTCCCCAGGGTGTCCCCAGGGTGTCCCCAGCTGTCCCCAGCTGTCCCCAGGGTGTCCCCAGCTGTCCCCAGGGTGTCCCCAGGGTGTCCCCAGGGTGTCCCCAGGGTGTCCCCAGCTGTCCCCAGGTTGTCCCCAGCTGTCCCCAGGGTGTCCCCAGGGTGTCCCCAGCTGTCCCCAGGGTGTCCCCAGCTGTCCCCAGCTGTCCCCAGGGTGTCCCCAGCTGTCCCCAGGGTGTCCCCAGGGTGTCCCCAGCTGTCCCCAGGGTGTCCCCAAGATGTCCCCAGGGTGTCCCCAGGGTGTCCCCAGCTGTCCCCAGGGTGTCCCCAGGGTGTCCCCAGGGTGTCCCCAGCTGTCCCCAGGGTGTCCCCAGGGTGTCCCCAGCTGTCCCCAGGGTGTCCCCAAGATGTCCCCAGGGTGTCCCCAGGGTGTCCCCAGCTGTCCCCAGGGTGTCCCCAGGGTGTTCCCAGGTGTCCCCGAGGTGTCCCCAGGTGTCCCCAGGGATGTCCCCAGGTAACCCCCAGCTGTGCCAGCTGTGTGCTGGCCGTGCCAGGTGTGTGTCAGGTGTGCCCAGACACCCCCCTAGGTGTGTGCCAGGTGTGTACCAGGTGTGTGTGAGCCGTGCCAGCTGTGTGTGAGCTGTGCCAGGTGTGTGTGAGCTGTGCCAGGTGTGTGTGAGCTGTGCCAGGTGTGTACCAGGTGTGTGTGAACTGTGCCAGGTGTGTGTGAGCTGTGCCAGGTGTGTACCAGGTGTGTGTGAACTGTGCCAGGTGTGTGTGAGCCGTGCCAGGTGTGTGTGAGCCGTGCCAGGTGTGTGCCAGGTGTGTGCCACATGATTCCAGGTATGCCCAGGTGTGTGCCAGGTGTGTGTGAGCCGTGCCAGGTGTGTGCCAGGTGTGTGTGAGCTGTGCCAGGTGTGTGTGAGCCGTGCCAGCCGTGCACCAGCCGTGTGCCAGCCATGCCAGGCACGCGCCAGGCATGTGTCGTGCACCAGCCGTGTGCCAGGCGTGTGCCAGGCGTGTGCCAGGCGTGTGCCAGGCGTGTGCCAGGCGTGCCGCTGCCCGCAGAGGGGCGCTCGCTGCGGGACGAGGACGCGCTGCAGGCGCTGCCCGTGGGCACCACGGCCACGCTCTACTTCCGGGACCTGGGGGCGCAGATCAGCTGGGTCACGGTGAGGGCACGCGTGTGTCATACGTGTGTGGCACGCGTGTGTCACCTGTGTGTCATTCCTGTGTCACCTGTGTGTCACCTTTGTGTCATACGTGTGTCATATGTGTGTCACCTGTGCCACCTGTGTCACCTGTGTGTCACCTGTGTCATTCCTGTGTCACCTGTGTCAGGTGCGTCATACGTGTGTCATGTGTGTCATATGTGTGTCACCAGTGTCAGGTGTGTCAGACATGTGTCATTTGTGTGTCACCTGTGTGTCACCTGTGTCACCTGTGTGTCATACGTGTGTCATATATGTGCCACCTGTGTCACCTGTGTGTCACCTGTCCCTGCTGTGTCTCTCCCATGTCCCTGACGTGTCGCTGGCGTGTCCCTGTCTCGTGTCTCTCCCATGTCCCTGACATGTTCTTGGCGTGTTCCTGGCGTGTTGCAGGTGTTCCTGACGGAGTACGCGGGGCCCTGCCGTATCCCTGTCCCGTGTCCCTGTCCCGTGTCCCTCCCATGTCCCTAACATGTCCCTGGCGTGTTCCTGGCGTGTTGCAGGTGTTCCTGACGGAGTACGCGGGGCCCTGCCGTGTCCCTGCCATGTCCCTGCCGTGTCTCTCCCATGTCCCTGTCCCATGTCCCTGTCCCGTGTCCCTCCCGTGTCCCTGACGTGTCCTTGGCGTGTTCCTGGCGTGTTGCAGGTGTTCCTGACGGAGTACGTGGGGCCCTGCCGTGTCCCTGTCCCGTGTCCCTGTCCCGTGTCCCTCCCATGTCCCTGACGTGTCCTTGGCGTGTTCCTGGCGTGTTGCAGGTGTTCCTGACGGAGTACACGGGGCCCTGCCGTGTCCCTGTCCCGTGTCCCTCCCATGTCCCTGACGTGTCCTTGGCGTGTTCCTGGCGTGTTGCAGGTGTTCCTGACGGAGTACGCGGGGCCCTGCCGTGTCCCTGTCCCGTGTCCCTGTCCCGTGTCCCTGTCCCGTGTCCCTGACATGTTCTTGGCGTGTTCCTGGCGTGTTGCAGGTGTTCCTGACGGAGTACGCGGGGCCCTGCCGTGTCCCTGTCCCGTGTCCCTGTCCCGTGTCCCTCCCACGTCCCTGACATGTTCTTGGCGTGTTCCTGGCGTGTTGCAGGTGTTCCTGATGGAGTACGCGGGGCCCTGCCATGTCCCTGCCATGTCCCTGCCGTGTCTCTCCCATGTCCCTGTCCCGTGTCCCTGTCCCGTGTCCCTGTCCCGTGTCCCTGACATGTTCTTGGCGTGTTCCTGGCGTGTTGCAGGTGTTCCTGACGGAGTACGCGGGGCCCCTGCTCATTTACCTGCTCTTCTACTTCCGGGTTCCCTTCCTGTACGGGCCCCGCTACGACTTCACGGCGAGCCGGCACCGCGTGGTGCAGTGAGAACACGGGACGGGGAACACGGGACACGGGACACGGGACATGGGACATGGGACATGGGATACGGGACAGGGACACGGGACATGGGAGAGGGACATGGGATATGGGACATGGGACAGGGAACAGGGGACACGGGAGAGAGACACGGGACACGGGACATGGGACATGGGAGAGGGACACGGAACATGGGACACAGACACGGGACAGGGACACGGACACGGGACACGGGACATGGGAGTGGGACACGGACACGGGACAGGGACACGGACGCGGGAGAGGGACACGGGACATGGGAGAGGGGAGAGGGACATGGGAGGGGGACATGGGACATGGGACAGGGACACGGAACATGGGACATGGGAGAGGGACATGGACACGGGACACGGAACACAGGACAGGGACATGGGACACGGGACACGGGATATGGGACATGGGACACGGGAGAGGGACACGGGTCATGGGACACTGGGGACACTGGGGGGACATTGGGGGGATTGGGGACATGGGGGGCTATGGGGGGACAACGGTGGGGGAGGTGTCCCCACCGCTGTCCCCGTGTCCCCAATGATGTCCCCGTGTCCCCATGTCCCTGTGTCCCCATGTCCCCACCGCTGTCCCCATGTCCCCACCGTGTCCCCATGTCCCCATGTCCCCGTGTCCCCGTGTCCCCATGTCCCCACGTCCCCGTGTCCCCGTGTCCCCATGTCCCCATGTCCCCGTGTCCCCGTGTCCCCATGTCCCTGTGTCCCCGTGTCCCCGTGTCCCCATGTCCCCATGTCCCCGTGTCCCCCCCGTGTCCCCATGTCCCCGTGTCCCCGTGTCCCCATGTCCCTGTGTCCCCGTGTCCCCCCCGTGTCCCCATGTCCCCGTGTCCCCGTGTCCCCATGTCCCTGTGTCCCCGTGTCCCCGTGTCCCCATGTCCCCGTGTCCCCGTGTCCCCATGTCCCTGTGTCCCCGTGTCCCCGTGTCCCCATGTCCCCACGTCCCCGTGTCCCCACGTCCCCGTGTCCCCGTGTCCCCGTGTCCCCGTGTTCCCGTGTCCCCACGTCCCCGTGTCCCCGTGTCCCCGTGTCCCCGTGTCCCCAGCCTGGCGTGCTGCTGTCACTCGTTCCACTACGTCAAGCGCCTGCTGGAGACGCTCTTCGTGCACCGCTTCTCGCACGGCACCATGCCCCTGCGCAACATCTTCAAGGTGACACTGCCACCTGTGCCACCACCCTGCCACCTGTGCCACCACCCTGTCACCTGTGTGTCACCTGTGTCACCTGTGTGTCACCTGTCACCTGTGTCACACCCCCAGCACCGCCCTGTCCCCTCCTGTCCCCTCCCTGTCCCCTCCCTTCTCGCACGGCACCGTGCCCCTGCGCAACATCTTCAAGGTGACACTGCCACCTGTGCCACCACCCTGTCACCTGTGCCACCTGAGTGTCACCTGTGCCACCTCTGCACCGCCCCGGTATCAGTGTCACCGCCCTGTCCCCTCCCTGTCCCCTCCCTTCTCGCATGGCACCGTGCCGCTGCGCAACATCTTCAAGGTGACACTGCCACCTGTGTGCCACCACCCTGTCACCTGTGTGTCACCTGTGCCACCTGAGTGTCACCTGTGTCACCTCTGCACCGCCCTGGCACCGGTGTCACTGCCCTGTCCCCTCCCTGTCCCTTCCCTGGCAGCGGCCGCACACTCGGCTGTCCCCAGGTGTCCCCTGCCGGCCACTGCTGCGTCCCCAACGTGTCCCCAACTGTCCCCAACTGTCCCCAAATGTCCCCAATGTCCCCAACTGTCCCAAATGTCCCCAACCCCCCCAATGTCCTCAATGTCCCCAATGTCCCCAACCCCCCAATGTCCTCAATGTCCCCAGTGTCCCCAATGTCCCCTGGTGTCCCCATTGTCCCCAATGTCCCCACTGTCCCCAATGTCCCCAATGTCCCCAATGTCCCCAGAACTGCACCTACTACTGGGGCTTCGCTGCCTGGATGGCGTACTACATCAACCACCCGCTGTACACCCCGCCAGGTGAGTGTCACCGTCACTGTCACTGTGTCACTGTCATTGTGTCACTGTGTCACTGTCACTGTCACTGTGTCACTGTCGCTGTCACTGTGTCACTGTCACTGTGTCACTGTCACTGTGTCACTGTCCCTGTGTCCCCCTGATGTCCCTGTCCCCATCCCTGTCCCCTCTGCTGGGGACACTGGGGCTGTCCCTGTCCCTGTGTCCCTGTCCCCATGTCCCTGTCCCCATGTCCCTGTCCCCATGTCCCCCTGTGTCCCCCTGTCCCCATGTCCCCATGTCCCCATGTCCTCCTGTCCCTGTGTCCCTGTCCCCCTGTCCCCATCCCTGTCGCCATGTCCCCCTGTCCCTGTCCCCAATGTCCCCAATGTCCCCCTGTCCCTGTCCCCATGTCCCCAGTGTCCCCAGTGTCCCCATGTCCCCAATGTCCCCAATGTCCCCTGTCCCTGTCCCCATCCCTGACCCCGGTGTCCCCCCAGCCTACGGTGACGAGCAGGTGAAGCTGGCGCTGGCCGTGTTCCTGGTGGGTGCCCACGGGGGGGACACGGGGGGATTTGGGGGGGTCTTGGGGGGTCTTGGGGGGCTGGGATGGGGATTTGGGGCATTTGGAAGGGTTTGGGGGGGTCTTGAGGGGATCTTGGGGGGTTTGGGGGGGTCCATGGGGGTTTGGGGGGCTGGAATGGGGGGTTTGGGGGGATTTGGGAGGGTTTGGGGGGGGTCTTGAGGGGGTTTGGGGGGGTTTGGGGGGAGGGAATGGGGGAATTGGGGGGGTTTGGGGGGATTTGGGGGGTTTGGGGGGGTCTTGAGGGGATCTTGGGGGGTTTGGGGGGAGGGAATGGAGGGATTGGGGGATTTGGGAGGGGTCTTGGGGGGGTTTGGGGGTGTCCCAGTGGGGGCTGGGGGTGTTTGGGGGGCTGGAATGGGGGGATTTGGGGGGTTTGGGGGGGTCTTGAGGGGGTCTTGGGGGGGTTTGGGGGAATCCCAGTGGGGGTTTGGGGGGGGGGGGGGCTGGGGTGGGGAATTTGGGGGGGGTCTTTGGGGGAATTTGGGGGGTCCCAGTGGGGGCTGAGGGGGTTTGAGAGGCTTTGGGGGGGTCTTTGGGGGTTTGGGGGGTCCCAGTGGGGGTTTGGGGGGGGGTGGTGAGAAGGTTGAGGGGGTTTGGGGGAATTTGGGGGGTCCCAGTGGGGGCTGAGGGGGTTTGGGGGAATTTGGGGGGTCCTGGGGGGGGGGTTGAGGAGGTTTGAGGGGGCTGGAGGGGTTTGGGGGGTTCCCAGGGGGGGGTTGGGGGGCTGGGAAGGTTTGGGGGGTCCCTGGGGGGGTCCCTGGGGGTCCCTGTGACCCCTCCCCCCCAGTTCTGCCAGCTCGGGAACTTCTCCATCCACGTGGCCCTGAGGAACCTGCGGCCAGCGGGTGAGGGACAGGGGACAGAGATGGGGACAGCGGGGACACTGGGGACACTGGGGACATTGGGGACAGTGGGGACAGTGGGGACAGTGGGGACAGTGGGGACATTGGGGGACACTGGGGACACTGGGGACACTGGGGGCACTGGGGACACTGGGGACAGTGGGGACACTGGGGACAGTGGGGACACTGGGGACACTGGGGACAGTGGGGACAGTGGGGACACTGGGGACATTGGGGACACTGGGGACAGTGGGGACATTGGGGACATTGGGGACACTGGGGACAGTGGGGACAGTGGGGACACTGGGGACATTGGGGACACTGGGGACACTGGGGACACTGGGGACACTGGGGACACTGGGGGGATTGGGGACACTGGGGACATTGGGGGAACACTGGGGACATTGGGGACATTGGGGGACACTGGGGACATTGGGGACACTGGGGACACTGGGGACACTGGGGGGATTGGGGACACTGGGGACATTGGGGACACTGGGGACATTGGGGACACTGGGGGAACACTGGGGACATTGGGGACATTGGGGATACTGGGGACATTGGGGACACTGGGGACACTGGGGACACTGGGGACATTTGGGACATTGGGGACACTGGGGACATTTGGGACAATGGGGTCAATGGGGTCAATGGGGACATTGGGGACACTGGGGACAGGTGGGGACAGGAGGGTGGCACCTGTCCGGGGGGTGGCCTCGGGGGTGACGCTTGTCCTGAGGGTGTCACCAGTGTGTGAGCCGTGTCACCCATGTGTCCCCATGTCCTCCCATGTGTCACCATGTCCCTGGTGTGTCCCCATGTCCCCATGTGTCCTGGTGTCCCTGTGTGTCCCTGTGTGTCCCCGTGTGTCTCTGTGTCACTGTGTCCCCCCGTGTGTCCACATGTGTCCCGGTGTCCCCGTGTGTCCCCGCGTGTCCTGTGTGTCCCTGTGTGTGTCCTGGTGTGTCTCAGCGTCCCCACGTGTGTCCCCGTGTGTGTCCCCGCATGTCTCAGTGTCCCCGTTTGTCCCTGCGTGTCCCCGTGTGTCACCATGTCCCTGTGTCCCGGTGCCCCTGTGTGTCACCGTGTCTCCCCGGTGTGTCACCATGTCACGGTGTCCCTGCGTGTCCCCGTGTGTAAGCGTGTGTGGTGTCCTGGTGTGTCCCTGCGTGTCCCCGCGTGTCCCTGTGTCCCGGTGTCCCCGTGTGTCACTGTGTGTCCTTGTGTGTTCCTGTGTGTGCTGGTGTGTCCCCATGGGTCCTGGTGTCCCCGCGTGTCCCCGTGTGTCAGCGCATGCGGTGTCCCTGTGAGTCCCTGTGTGTCACCGTGTCCCCGCGTGTCCCTGTGTGTGTCCCCGTGTCCTGTGTCCCTGTATCCCGTGTCCTGATGTCCCCGTGTGTCCCACGTGTCCCGGTGTCGTGCATGTCCCTGTGTCCCATGTCCCCATGTGTCCCCGCGTGTGTCCCCGCGTGTCCGTGGTGTGTCACACGTGTCCCATGTCCCGGTGTCACGCGTGTTGCCCGCAGGCTCGAAGGCGCGCAAGATCCCGTACCCGACACGGAACCCGTTCACCTGGCTGTTCCTGCTGGTGTCCTGCCCCAACTACACCTACGAGGTCACCGGGACACTGGGGACACTGGGGACACTGGGGACACTGGGGACATTGGGGACATTGGGGACACTGGGGACAGTGGGGACAGTGGGTACATTGGGGACACTGGGGACATTGGGGACATTGGGGACATTGGGGACACTGGGGACATTGGGGACACTGGGGGACATTGGGGACACTGGGGACATTGGGGACACTGGGGACATTGGGGACATTGGGGACACTGGGGACACTGGGGACACTGGGGGACATTGGGGACACTGGGGACACTGGGGACACTGGGGACATTGGGGACACTGGGGGACACTGGGGACATTGGGGACACTGGGGGACATTGGGGACACTGGGGACACTGGGGACACTGGGGACATTGGGGACACTGGGGGACATTGGGGACACTGGGGACAGTGGGGACAGTGGGGACATTGGGGACACTGGGGACACTGGGGACATTGGGGACACTGGGGGACATTGGGGACACTGGGGACAGTGGGGACAGTGGGGACATTGGGGACACTGGGGACACTGGGGGACATTGGGGACACTGGGGACACTGGGGACACTGGGGACATTGGGGACACTGGGGGACACTGGGGACACTGGGGGACATTGGGGACACTGGGGACATTGGGGACACTGGGGGACATTGGGGACACTGGGGACAGTGGGGACAGTGGGGACATTGGGGACACTGGGGACATTGGGGACACTGGGGGACATTGGGGACACTGGGGACAGTGGGGACAGTGGGGACATTGGGGACACTGGGGACACTGGGGGACATTGGGGACACTGGGGACACTGGGGACACTGGGGACATTGGGGACACTGGGGGACACTGGGGACACTGGGGGACATTGGGGACACTGGGGACATTGGGGACACTGGGGGACATTGGGGACACTGGGGACAGTGGGGACACTGGGGACACTGGGGACATTGGGGACACTGGGGGACATTGGGGACACTGGGGACATTGGGGACATTGGGGACACCCGGGGACACATGGGGACAGTTGGGGACAGATGGGGACAGAAGGGGACAGTGGGGGCAAATGGGGACACTTGGGGACACCTGGGCACAGCTGGCACAGCTGGGGACACTTGGGGACATTGGGGACAGCTGGGGACACACCTGGGACACCTGGGGACATTTTGGGGATACTTTGGGGACACCCTGGGGACACCTGGGGACATCGGGGCCACCTGGGGAGAGCTGGGGATACCCCTGGGGACAGTTGGGGACACTTTGGGGACACTCTGGGGACACCCTGGGACATTCTGGGGACACACCTGGGGACATCGGGGACAGCTGGGGACACTTGGGGACACCTGGGGACATTGGGGACAGATGGGGACACCTGGGGATACCTGGGAACACACCTGGGGACACTTTGGGGACAGCTGGGGACACTCTGGGGACACTTTGGGGACAGTTGGGGACACTGAGGCTGTGCCAGCCCTGGGGACACCGGGAGGGGGGTGGGCACCTGTGGGACGTCACCGAGCCGGGTGTCACCACAGGGGAGGAGGGCGGCACCCATGGGTGACACCCCCAAAGTGACACCCCATGGGTGACACCCCCATGGTGACACCCCAAAAGTGACACCCCGAAAGTGACACCCCAAATGTGACACCTCTAAAGTGACACCTCCATGGGTGACACCCCATGGGTGACACCCCAGAAGTGGCACCCATGGGTGACACCCCTGTCCCCGGCTGCCCCCCAGGTCGGCTCCTGGATCGGTTTCACCATCATGACCCAGTGCCTGCCCGGTGAGGGGACAGGGGACATTGGGGACATTGGGGACACCGGATTTTGGGGGGATTTGGGGGGGATTTGGGGGGATTTGGGTGGATTTTGGGTAGATTTGGGTGGATTTTGGGTAGATTTGGGGTGGATTTTGGGGGGTTTCAGGTGGTTTAGGTGGATTTGGGGTGAATTTAGGAGTAATTTGGGTGGATTTTGGGGGGATTTGGGATGGATTTTGGGAGGATTTGGGTGTATTTTGGGGGGATTTGGGTGGATTTGGGTTGGATTTTGGGGTGATATGGGTTGGATTTTAGGGGGATTTAGGAAGGATTTTGGGGGGATTTGGGTGGATTTTGGGGTGACTTGGGGGGATTTGGGGTGGATTTTGGGGGGATTTGGGGGATTTTGGGTGGAGTTTTGGGGATTCAGGTGGATTTGGGGTGGAATTTGGGGGGATTTCAGGTGGTTTAGGTGGATTTGGGGTGAATTTAGGAGTAATTTGGGTGGATTTTGGGGGGATTTGGTTGGATTTTGGGGTGATATGGGTTGGATTTTGGGGGGATTTAGGAAGGATTTTGGGGGGATTTGGGTCGGATTTTGGGGTGATTTGGGTGGATTTTGGGTAGATTTGGGGTGGATTTTGGGATTTGGGTGGATTTTGGGGGGATTTCAGGTGGTTTAGGTGGATTTGGGATGAATTTAGGAGTAATTTGGGTGGATTTTGGGAGGATTTCACTTGGATTTGGGGTGGATTTGGATGGATTTTGGGGGGATTTGGGGTGACTTGGGGGGATTTGGGGGGGATTTTGGGGGGATTTGGGGGATTTTGGGTGGAGTTTTGGGGATTCAGGTGGATTTGGGGTGGAATTTGGGGGGATTTCAGGTGGTTTAGGTGGATTTGGGGTGAATTTAGGAGTAATTTGGGTGGATTTTGGGAGGATTTCACTTGGATTTGGGGTGGATTTTGGGGAGATTTGGGTGGATTTTAGGGTGGATTTTGGGGGGATTTGGGGTGATTTTGGATGGATTTGGGGTGGATTTGGGATGGATTTTGGGGGGATTTTGGGGAGATTTGGGGTGGATTTTGGGGGGATTTGGATGGATTTGGGGGGGATTTTGGGGGATTTCAAGTGGAGTTTTGGGGATTCAGGTGGATTTGGGGTGGATTTTGGGAGGATTTAGGGGTGATTTAGAATGGATTTTGGGGGCATTTGGTGTGGATTTTGGGGGGATTTGGGTGGATTTTGGGATTTTGGGGTGATTTGGGTGGATTTGGGTGGATTCGGGGTTGTTTTGGGGGGATTCGGGGTAGATTTTGGGGGGATTTCGGGTGGATTTGGGATGGATTTTGGGGTTGATTTTGGGGTGGATTTGGGTGAATTTAGGGGTGATTTGGGGTGAATTTTAGGGGGATTTTTGGTCTCCCCGCCGTGTCCCCGCTGTCCCTGTTGTGTCCCCACTGTCCCTGCTGTCCCCTGAGTGCCACCCTGTCCCACAGTGGCACTGTCCCCACTGTGTCCCCGCTGTGTCCCCACTGTGTTCCCGCTGTCTCCTGAGTGCCACCGTGTCCCGCAGTGGCACTGTCCCCATTTTGTCCCCGCTGTGTCCCCACTGTCCCCTGAGTGCCACCGTGTCCCGCAGTGGCACTGTCCCCACTGTGTCCCCACTGTGTCCCCGCTGTCCCCTGAGTGCCACCGTGTCCCGCAGTGGCACTGTCCCCACTGTGTCCCCACTGTGTCCCCGCTGTCCCCTGAGTGCCACCGTGTCCCGCAGTGGCGCTCTTCTCGCTGGTGGGCTTCGTGCAGATGGCGATCTGGGCCCAGGGCAAGCACCGCAGTTACCTGCGCGAGTTCCGCGACTACCCGCCGCTGCGCTCGCCCATCGTGCCCTTCCTGCTGTGACACCCTGGGGACACCCCTGGGACATCCCCTGGGACACCCCCCAGTGTCCCCTTCCTGCTGTGACACCCTGGGGACACCCCCCCGGTGTCCCCTTCCTGCTGGGACACCGCAGGGACATCCCGGGGACATCCCCTGGGACATCCCCCATCGTGCCCTTCCTGCTGTGACACCGCGGGGACACCGTGGGGACATCCCCTGGGACACCCCCCAGTGTCCCCTTCCTGCTGGGACACCCTGGGGACATCCCTGGGACATCCCCTGGTGTCCCCTTCCTGCTGTGACACCCTGGGGACATCCCTGGGACATCCCCTGGTGTCACCTTCCTGCTGGGACACCGTGGGGACACCGTGGGGACATCCCGGGGACATCCCCTGGGACACCCCCCAGCGTCCCCTTCCTGCTGTGACACCGCGGGGACACCCCCCCGGTGTCACCTTCCTGCTGTGACACTGCGGGGACGTCCCCCCGGTGTCCCCTTCCTGCTGTGACACCACGGGGACATCCCTGGACACAGCCATCCCCGGTGTCCCCTCCCTGGTGATAGTGTCACCTCCCTGGTGCCAGTGTCACCTGCAGGGTGCCATCCCCGGTGTCCCCTCCCTGGTGCTGGTGTCCCCTCCATGGTGGCAGTGTCCCCTCCCTGCTGGCAGTGTCACCACTGTGGTGGCAGTGTCACCTCCCCTGTGCCATCCCCAGTGTCCCCTCTGTGGTGGCAGTGTCACCTCCAGGGTGTCATTCCCGGTGGCAGTGTCACCTCCCTGCTGGCAGTGTCACCTCCAGGTGCCATCCCCGGTGTCCCCTCCCCGCCGGCAGTGTCCCCAGCAGCGCTGTCACCCGCGGCCACCCCGGGTGTCACCGCGGTGCCACCCCCACCTGGCCCTGCCCGGTGCCACCCCTCGCCCTGTCCCCGCGGGTGACAATAAATGCCATCCCCCCCCCGGCGCGTGGCCTGTCCTTGTCCCCTCGCGGGGACACCGGGGGTCACTCACAGCCACCCCTGGGGACAATCCCGGTGGCGTCACAATGTCCCCAGGAGCAGTGACGGGCCAGCGCCGCTCATGTCACTCGGGGCTTTACTGAGTGGGGGGCTCGTGTCACCGTCACCACGGTGTCACCGGTGTCACTCGGGGGTCCTCGTGTCACCGTCACCGCGGTGTCACTCGGGGGTCCTCGTGTCACCGTCACCGCGGTGTCACCGGTGTCACTCGGGGCTTTATTGAGCAGGGGGGCTCGTGTCACCGTCACCGCGGTGTCACTCGGGGGTCCTCGTGTCACCGTCACCGCGGTGTCACCAGTGTCACTCGTTGTCACCGGGTGTCACTCGGGGCTTTATTGAGCGGGGGTCTCATGTCACCATCACCGCGGTGTCACCGGTGTCACTCGGGGCTTTATTGAGCGGGAGTCTTCATGTCACCGTCACTGCGGTGTCACTCGGGGGTCCTCATGTCACTGTCACCACGGTGTCACTGGTGTCACCAGTGTCACTCTGTGTCACCGGTGTCACTTGGGGCTTTATTGTGCGGGGGTCCTTGTGTCACTGTCACCGCAGTGTCACCGGTGTCACTCGGGGGTCCTCGTGTCATTGTCACTGCGGTGTCACCGGGTGTCACTTGATGTCACTCTGTCACTGGGTGTCACTCGGGGGCTTTATTGAGCGGGGGTCCTTGTGTCACCGTCACCGCAGTGTCACTCGGTGTCACCACAGTGTCCCCAGTGTCACTCGGGGTCACCACGGTGTCCTCAGTGTCACTCAGGTGTCACCGTGGTGTTCTGGGTGTCACCCAGTGTCACTCAGTGTTGCTGGGTGTCACCCAGTGTCACTCGCTGTTCCTGCAGTGTCACCAGGTGTCACTGGGTGTCACCGGGTGTCCCTCGCTGTCCCCGTCACCGTCCCCGCGGTGTCACCGGGTGTCACTGGGTGTCACCGGGTGTCCCTCGCTGTCACTCGCTGTCCCCGTCACCGTCCCCGTGGTGTCACCGGGTGTCCCTCGCTGTCACTTGCTGCCCCTGTCACCGTCCCCGTGGTGTCACCGGGTGTCACTCGCTGTCCCCGTCACCGTCCCCGCGCCGTCTCAGCCGTTGTTGCCGCAGCCGCAGGCGCCGCTCGCGCTCGAACTCCTTCATGCGCATCACGTAGCTGGGGACACGGGGGACACGTGTGTCACCGTGTGACACCATGGGACACCACTGTGTCACCGTATGTCACCACTGTGTGACACCATGGGACCCCACTGTGTCCCTGTGTCACTCATTGTGTCACTGTGTGTCACCACCATGTCCCTGTGTCACTGTCGCCATCTCCACGGTGTCACCGTGTGTCACCACCGTGTCCCTGTGTCACCGTGTGTCACCACAGTGCTCCTGTGTCACTCATTGTCACCACGTCTCACCATGTGTCACCACACGTCACCACGTGTCACTGTGTCACCGTGTAACTGCGCGTCACCACCGTGTCACCACCGTGTCACTGTGTCACCCTGCCACGGTGTCGCCATGTGTCACCATGTCACTGTGTCATGGTCACTGTGTGTCACCGTGTCACCGTGTCATTGTCACGGTGTGTCACTGTGTCATTGTCACCACAGCCACCGCGGGGTCACAGGCGGGTGGGGGCGGCACCGGGGTGGCCGTGGTGTCCCCGTCACCCCCCGGCACGTCCCCAGTGTCCCTGTGTCCCCCCCTGATGTCCCCAATGTCCCCAGTGTCCCCATGATGTCCCCAATGTCCCCAGTGTCCCCAGTGTCCCCAATGTCCCCAATGTCCCCACTGTCCCCATTGTCCCCAATCCCCCCAATGTCCCCAATGTCCCCAGTGTCCCCAATATCCCCAATATCCCCAGTGTCCCCAATGTCCCCACTGTCCCCAATGTCCCCACTGTCCCCAATGTCCCCAATATCCCCAGTGTCCCCAATATCCCCAGTGTCCCCAAATGTCCCCATGTCCCCAATGTCCCCATGATGTCCCCACTGTCCCCATTGTCCCCAATCCCCCCAATGTCCCCAATGTCCCCAGTGTCCCCATGTCCCCAATCCCCCCAGTGTCCCCATGTCCCCGTGTCCTTACTCCTCGTGCTGGCAGCCGTCCCAGGCGTGGCGCAGCGCGTGGCACCGCCATGGCACGGGGAAGTTGTCGCGCTGGCAGCGCAGCAGCCGCAGCAGGTGGTGCCCACAGAAGTCGCGCTGCTCCAGCGGCACGCGGGCCTGCGCCAGCTGCGCCGCCGAGGCCACCATGGCTGTGACAGGGGACAAAAAGGGACAAAGGGACAGAGGGGACAGTGAGGGACACTCAGGGACAGAGGGGACACTCAGGGACAGAGGGGACACAGGCCTGCGCCAGCTGCACCACCGAGGCCACCATGGCTGTCACCAAAAGGGACAAAAAGGGACAGAGGGGACACTCAGGGACAGAGGGGACACCCAGGGACAGAGGGGACACAGGCCTGTGCCAGCTGCACCGCCGAGGCCACCATGGCTGTGACAGGGGACAAAAAGGGACAAAGGGACAGTCAGGGACAGAGGGGACACCCAGGGACAGAGGGGACACTCAGGGACAGAGGGAACACTCAGGGACACGCAGGCCTGCGCCAGCTCCGCCGCTGAGGCCACCATGGCTGTGACAGGGGACAAAAAGGGACACTCAGGGACAGAGGGGACACAGGCCTGCACCAGCTGCACCGCCGAGGCCACCATGGCTGTCACCAAAAGGGACAAAAAGGGACAGAGGGGACAGTGAGGGACACTCAGGGACAGAGGGGACAAAGGGACAGTGAAGGACAGAGGGGACACTTGAGGAGAGAAGGGACAGAGAGGACACAGACATTTGGGGACACTCAGGGACACGCGGGCCTGCGCCAGCTGTGCTGCCGAGGCCACCATGGCTGTGACAGTGGACAAAAAGGGACAGTCAGGGACACTCAGGGACAGAGGGGACACGCAGCCCTGTGCCAGCTGTGCTGCTGAGGCCACCGTGGCTGTGACACGGGGCACAAAAAGGGACAGAGGGGACAATGAGGGACAGAGGGGACACTCAGGGACAGAGGGGACACAGGCCTGCGCCAGCTGCGCCGCCGAGGCCACCATGGCTGTCACCAAAAGGGACAAAAAGGGACAAAGGGACAGTGAGGGACACTCAGGGACAGAGGGGACAAAGGGACAGTGAAGGACAGAGGGGACACTTGAGGAGAGAAGGGACAGAGAGGACACAGACATTTGGGGACACTCAGGGACACGCGGCCCTGCGCCAGCTGCGCCGCCGAGGCCACCATGGCTGTGACATGGGGGACAAAAAGGGACAGAGGGGACAGTGAGGGACACTCAGGGACAGAGGGGACACGCGGACCTGTGCCACCATGGCTGTGACATGGAGAACAAAGGGACAGTCTGGGACAGAGGGGACACTCAGCCTTGTGCCAGCTGTGCCACCGAGGCCACCGCAGCTGTGACAGGGGACAAAGGGACAGTCAGGGACAGAGGGGACATGCGGCCCTGTGCCAGCTGTGCCACCGAGGCCACCATGGCTGTCACCAAAAGGGACAAAAAGGGACAAAGGGACACTTGGCGACAGAGGGGACACTTGGGGACAGAGAAGACACTCAAGGACACTCAGGGACACTGAGGAACACTCAGGGACACTCGGGGACACTCAAGGACACTTGGGGACACCCAGGGAACACTTGGGGACCCCCAGGGACACTCGGGGACACCCAGGGAACACTTGGGGACCCTCGGGGACACTCAACGACACTTGGGGACCCCCAGGGACACTCGGGGTGGCAACTGCAGAGACAGCGACACACGGGTGGCACCTGGGGACACGCGGCGGGGGAGGGGACAGGGGAGGGGACACCGGAGGGGACAGGGGGTGGCACCGACGGGGGGAGGGAGGGGCGCTGCGGGAGGTCACCGGGGTCACGCGAGGGCGGGGACGCCCCAAAGCCACCGCGCCCCGCCATCCCCGTGTCCCCTCCCGTGTCCCCTCCCATGTCCCCGTGTCCCCTCCGGTGTCCCCGTCTCCCCTCCCGTGTCCCCTCCCGGTGTCCCCTCCCTGTCCCCGTGTCCCCTCCCGGTGTCCCCGTGTCCCCTCCCGGTGTCCCCTCCCTGTCCCCGAGTCCCCTCCCGTGTCCCTCCCGTGTCCCCTCCCGTGTCCCCTCCCGTGTCCCTCCCGTGTCCCCTCCCGGTGTCCCCTCCCGTGTCCCCTCCCTGTCCCCGTGTCCCCGGCGCTGTCCCCGCACTGACCGCGCGGCTGGCGGCGCGGCAGGCCCAGCTCGGCGGGGAAGGACGGCATGCGCAGCGGGTCGGGCTCGGCCTCGGCGTCCCACAGGTAGCGGCGGCCCAGGTGAGCGCCCATGGCGGCGGCGGGACGGCGGCGCCGGAAGCGGAAGTGGCGGGGCGGCGGAAGCGGAAGTGGCGGAGGAGCTGCGGAGGGTGTGAGGGGGGAGCTGTCAGAGCGCCCCCTGGCGGAGGGGAGGAGCAGAAAGGAGCGCCACGAAAACGCAAAAAAACGGGGGAAAAAAAATATAAAACGAAACAAAACAAAAAAGCAGCCAAAAACTCCTCAAACAAACAAAATACCAAATTTAAAAAATTAAATTAAAAAAAAAAAACGCAAAAAAAGCTGCCATCAAAAAAACCTAAAAAAGTCCCAAAAACGACAAAGAAACATCAGAATCAACCAAAACTCGTCCAAAAATACCCCAAAAAACCCTAAAAAAAGCCCCAAAAACAACAATATAAAACACCCCAAGCCAATCAACCAAAATACACCCAAAAATACCCCAAAAAACCCTAAAAAAGACCCAAAACCAATAAAAAACATCCCAAACCAACCAAAACTCATCCAAAAATACCCCAAAAACCCCTAAAAAAGCCCCCAAACCAACAATTAAAAACCACCCCAAACCGATCAACCAAAACACATTCAAAAATGCCCAAAAAACCCTAAAAAAGCCCCCAAAACAACAATAAAAAATACCCCAAACCAACCAACCAAAACTCATCCAAAAATACCCCAAAAAACCCTAAAAAAAGCCCCAAAACCCAGCCAACCAAAAACATCAAAAAACCCCTAAAAAACCCAGAACCAAAAAAGCCCCCCAAAAAACCCAAAAAAACCAAATAAAACCAAAAAAAACCCAAAAAACCCCCAAAAAAGCACAAAAATCCCACAAAAAAACCCAAACAACGAAATAAAACCCAAAAAAACAAACAAAAAAAAAACAAAAAAAAAGAACAAAAAACCACAAAAAAACAAAAAAAACCAAATAAAAACCAGAAAAAAACAAAAAAAAAGAATCTGTAAAAAAGAACAAAAAACCCACCAAGAAAAAACAAAAAAAAAACCCAAATAAACCCCCCAAAAAAACCCCAAAAAAGAACAAAAAACCCACCCAAAAAAACCCCCAAAAAAACCCAAAAAAACCCCAAATTAAAAAAAAAAAAACAAAAAAAGAACAAAAACCCCACAAAAAAACCCAAAACCCCCAGATATTAAAAAAAAAACCAAACAAAAAAACAAACAAAAACCAAAAAAACATCAAGGCCACCCCGATGTCCCCAAGGCCACCCCAAAATGTCCCCAAGGCGAAGAAGAGCCGAGGCCACGGGAGGGACAAAGACGTTTATGGTGACACCGATGTCCCCAAGGCCACCCTGGGGACAGTGAGGGACACGGGACTGTGATGTCCCCAAGGCCACCTTGTCACATGTGGTGACACTGGATGTGGCCCTGAGGGAGGTGACAATGTCCTCTGGTGGCCTCGTCACACACGGTGACACCGAGCAGGGACACGGAGGACATCCTGCGAGGGATGGCGAGTGACACACGGCCAGGCTGTCCCCATCCCTGTCCCTGTCCCGTGTCCCTGTCCCATGTCCCTGTCCCATGTCCCCGTGTGACACGTCCCTGTCCCTCTCCAGGCTGTCCCCACCCCGTGTCCCCATGTCCCCCCGCGTCTCATCGCCCCTCCAGGCTCTTGTCCCCGTGTCCCCATGTCCCCGCCACCCCTCCAGCCTGTCCCCACCCCTTGTCACCATGTCCCCAACCTTTTCCAGCCTGTCCCCACCCCATGTCCCCTCATCTCCATGTCCCCACCCATTTCCAGGCCGCGTCCCAGTGCCCCTCCAGGCTCTTGTCCCTGTGTCCCCATGTCCCCACTCTTTTCCAACCTGTCCCCACCCCGTGTCCCCATGTCCCTGTGTCTCATCACCCCTCCAGGCTCTTGTCCCCGTGTCCCCACGCCCTGTCCCCATGTCCCCCCCCTTTTCCAGCCTGTCCCCACCCCATGTCCCCTTCTCCCCGTGCCTCATCGCCCCTCCAGGCTCTTGTCCCCATGTCCCCACCCTTTTCCAGGCTGTCCCCAGCCTGTGTCCCCGTGTCCCCACCCGTTTCCAGGCTTCGTCTCAATGCCCCTCCAGGCTCTTGTCCCAATGTCCCCACCCTGTGTCCCCATGTCCCCACCCCATGTCCTCGTGTCCCCAACCCTTTTCCAGCCCCTGTCTCATCACCCCTCCAGGCTCTTGTCCCTGTGTCCCCATGTCCCCACCCTTTTCCAGCCTGTCCCCACCCCGTGTCCTTCTCCCCGCGTCTCATCGCCCCTCCAGGCTCTTGTCCCCATGTCCCCACTCTTTTCCAACCTGTCCCCACCCTGTGTCCCCCTGTCCCCCCACGTCTCATCGCCCCTCCAGGCTCTTGTCCCTGTGTCCCCGTGTCCCCACCCCATGTCCCCATGTCCCCCGGCGCCTCATCGCCCTCCAGGCTCTTGTCCCTGTGTCCCCATGTCCCCACCCTTTTCCAGCCTGTCCCCTTCTCCCCGCGCCTCATCGCCCCTCCAGGCTCTTGTCCCCATGTCCCCACCCTTTTCCAGCCTGTCCCCATGTCCCCGTGCCCCTCCAGCCTGTCCCCACCCTTTTCCAGCCTGTCCCCACCCCGTGTCCCCATGTCCCCACATCTCATCGCCCCTCCAGGCTCTTGTCCCCATGTCTCCCCCCTTTTCCAGCCTGTCCCCACCCCGTGTCCCCTTCTCCCCGCGTCTCATCGCCCCTCCAGGCTCTTGTGCCCATGTCCCCCCCCTTTTCCAGCCTGTCCCCACCCTGTGTCCCCATGTCCCCACGTCTCATCGCCCCTCCAGGCTCTTGTGCCCATGTCCCCACCCTTTTCCAGCCTGTCCCCACCCCGTGTCCCCATGTCCCCATGTCTCATCGCCCCTCCAGGCTCTTGTCCCCATGTCCCCACCCTTTTCCAGCCTGTCCCCTTCTCCCCGCGCCTCATCGCCCCTCCAGGCTCTTGTCGCGGGCGATGACGGCCTCGTCGAACTTGATCATGAGGGTGGTGCCCTTGTGCCAGTGGGCGCTGACGCGGGCGGGGAAGCCGGCGGCGCCCAGCACGGCCTCCAGCAGGCCGGCGGCGAAGGCGGCGCAGTTCAGGGAGCTGTTCTCGCGCGGCACCGACACGAAGGTGTTCACCAGCGGCTCCCGCTCGATCACGTAAAACGTGCGCTCGTCGTCGTTGGCCTGCTCCAGCTTGTCGGCCTCGCGCCCGAACAGCGCCCGCCACAGCGGCCCCTTGACGAACAGCAGCACCCCCAGCACCTTGGTCTCGCGCCTCCCGGGCCTCTCGCGGGCCACCAGAGCGTCCAGGGCCCGCAGCCCCACGTGCTGGCCCAGCTGGGCCAGCCGGGCCTGCAGCTCGGCCACCGAGGCCACGCGGCGCTGGCAGTACTGCACCAGCTCCGAGAAGAGCAGCGCGAAGGCGGCCAGGGAGAGCTCGGAGCGCGGCCGGCCCAGCGCCCGCTCCAGCACCGGGGACTTGCCGCGGGTGAAACGGGAGTCCATGGCGGCCTGGGGGGGACAGGAGGGGACACGGGGGTCAGGGGGACACAGGAGACACGGGGGACATGGATGGGACACGGGGGATTTTGGGGATTTTGGGCAGGGAGAGCTCGGAGTGCAGCCGGCCCAGCGCCCGCTCCAGCACCGGGGACTTGCCGCGGGTGAAACGGGAGTCCATGGCGGCCTGGGGGGGACAGGAGGGGACACGGGGGTCAGGGGGCCACGGGGGATTTTGGGGATTTTGGGGATTTTGGGCAGGGAGAGCTCGGAGCGCGGCCGGCCCAGCGCCCGCTCCAGCACCGGGGACTTGCCGCGGGTGAAACGGGAGTCCATGGCGGCCTGGGGTGGACAGGAGGGGACACGGGGGTCAGGGGGACACGGGGGGACATTGGGGGACACCAAGGATTTTGGGCCAGCCCAGCGCCCGCTCCAGCACCAGGGACTTGCCGCGGGTGAAACGGGAGTCCGTGGCGGCCTGGGGGGAGGTTTGAGGGGGATTGAAGGAGCTGAGGGGGTTTTGGGAGGGTCTGAGGGGGTTTAGGGAGGGTCTGAGGGGGTTTTGAGAGAGTTTAGAGAGGGTTTGGGGAGGGTCTGAGGGGGTTTGAGAGAGTTTAGAGAGGGTTTTGGGAGGGTCTGAGGGGGTTTGAGAGAGTTTAGAGAGGGTTTTGGGAGGGTCTGAGGGGGTTTGAGAGACTTTAGAGAGGGTTTTGGGAGGGTCTGAGGGGGTTTGAGAGAGTTTAGAGAGGGTTTTGGGAGGGTCTGAGGGAGTTTTGGGAGGGTCTGAGGGGGTTTGAGAGAGTTTAGAGAGGGTTTTGGGAGGGTCTGAGGGGGTTTTGGGAGGGTCTGAGGGGGTTTTGGGAGGGTCTGAGGGGGTTTGAGAGAGTTTAGAGAGGGTTTTGGGAGGGTCTGAGGGGGTTTTGGGAGGGTCTGAGGGGGTTTTGGGAGGGTCTGAGGGGGTTTGAGAGAGTTTAGAGAGGGTTTTGGGAGGGTCTGAGGGGGTTTTGGGAAGGTCTGAGGGGGTTTGAGAGAGTTTAGAGAGGGTTTTGGGAGGGATCTGAGGGAGTTTTGGGAGGGTCTGAGGGGGTTTAGGAAGGGTCTCAGGGGGTTTAAGGAGGGTTTTGGGGGGGTCTGGGGGAGTTCTGGTGAGGCCTGAGGGTTTTAGGAAAGGTCTGAGGGATCTGAGGGGGTTTAGGGAGGGTCTGAGGAGGTTTAAGGAGGGTCTGGGGGAATCTGGGGGGGTTTAGGGAGGGTCTGAGAGGGATTTGAGGGGGTTTTGAGAGGGTCTCAAGGGTTTAAGGCATGTCTGGAGGGATCTGAGGGAATTTTGGGGAGGCCTGAGGGGGTTTAGGAAGGGTCTCAGGGGGTTTAAGGAGGGTTTTGGGGGGTCTGGGGGAGTTCTGGTGAGGCCTGAGGGGTTTAGGAAAGGTCTGAGGGATTTGAGGGCGTTTAGGAAGGGTCTGAGGAGGTTTAAGGAGGGTCTGGGGGAACCTGGGGGGATTTAGGGAGGGTCTGAGGGGGTTTAGGGAGGGTCCGAGAGGGATTTGAGGGGGTTTTGAGAGGGTCTCAAGGGTTTAAGGCATGTCTGGAAGGATCTGAGGGAATTTTGGGGAGGCCTGAGGGGGTTTAGGAAGGGTCTCAGGGGGTTTAAGGAGGGGTTTGGGGGGTCTGGGGGAGTTCTGGTGAGGCCTGAGGGGTTTAGGAAAGGTCTGAGGGATCTGAGGGGGTTTAGGAAGGGTCTGAGGAGGTTTAAGGAGGGTCTGGGGGTTTAGGCAGGGTCTGGGGGGGGATTTGGGGAGGGTCTGAGGGGGTTTTGGAAGGGTCTGAGGGGGTCTGAGGGTGTTTGGGGAAGGTGTTGGGGGGTCTCTGATGGGACCCGGGTATTTGGGGGGGGTCTCTGAGGTGTCCCGGGTATTTAGGGGGGGTCCCTGAGGGGTCCCGGGTATTTGGGGGGGTCCCGGGGGGTCTCTGACGGGTCCCGGGTATTTGGGGGGGGTCCCTGAGGGGTCCCGGGTATTTGGGGGGTCTCAGGGTTCCCGGGCATTTGGGGGGGTCCCGGGGGGTCGCTGAGGGGTCCCGGGTATTTGGGGGGGTCCCGGGGGGGTCTCTGAGGGGTCCCGGGTATCTGGGGGGGGTCCCGGGGGGTCTCTGAGGGGTCCCGGGTATTTGGGGGGGGTCTCTGACGGGTCCCGGGTATTTGGGGGGGTCTCAGGGTTCCCGGGCATTTGGGGGGGTCCCGGGGGGTCTCTGAGGGGTCCCGGGTATTGGGGGGGGTCCCGGGGGGTCTCTGACGGGTCCCGGGTATTTAGGGGGGGTCCCTGAGGGGTCCCGGGTATTGGGGGGGGTCCCGGGGGGTCTCTGACGGGTCCCGGGTATTTGGGGGGGGGTCCCTGAGGGGTCCCGGGTATTGGGGGGGGTCCCGGGGGTCTCTGAGGGGTCCCGGCCCCTCCGCAGCGCTGGGGCGGCGCGGGCCCGCGGCAGCGCCCTGAGGAGCAGCGGGAGGCGGCGGGACGGGCCCGGGAGCACAGAGGGAGGGACGGGAGGGACGGGAGCCCCAAAAACCCTCCCGGGACCCCCCCGGGACCCCCGGGACCGACCTGGCAGCCACCGGCCCGCTCTGCCGTAAAGCGCCGCCGGACGCCGCAAAGCGCCGCGAGGCGGCCGCAAAGCGCGGCGGGGGGCGGGGCTGGGTGTGTGACCACGCCCCTTCCATGGCAGGCCACGCCCATCTCCGCGAGACCACGCCCCTCGCCAGCTTCTCAATGAGGCCACGCCCCTTACCCGTGGGGCCACGCCCCCGGGACACGGGGGGGACATTGGGGGGGACACGGGGGGACACGGGGGGATATTTGGGGACAGTGGGGACATTTGGGGACACTGGGGACACTGAGGGGATTGGGGACATTGGGGACACTGGAGACAGTGGGGACACTGGGGGGATTTGGGACATTGGGGACATTGGGGACACTGGGGACATTTGGGGACACTGGGGACACTGGGGACATTGGGGACATTGGGGACATTGGGGACACTGGGGACATTTGGGGACATTGGGGACACTGGGGACACTGGGGACACTGGGGACACTGGGGACATTGGGGACACTGGGGATACTGGGGGATTGGGGACATCAGGGACATTGGGCACATGGGGACATTGGGGACATTGGGGACACTGGGGACACGGGGGACATTGGGGACATTGGGGACATTGGAGACACGGGGGGACATAGGAGACAGTGGGGACATCGGAGACATTGGGGACACTGGGGACACTGGGGGGATTGGGGACATTGGGGACACTGGGGACACGGGGGACATTGGGGACACTGGGGACACTGGGGACACTGGGGACATTGGGGACACTGGGGACATTTGGGGACACTGGGGACACTGGGGACACTGGGGACACTGGGGACATTGGGGACAGGGGGACACTGGGGACACGGGGGGACATAGGAGACAGTGGGGACATCGGAGACATTGGGGACACTGGGGACACTGGGGGGATTGGGGACATTGGGGACACGGGGGACATTGGGGACACTGGGGACACTGGGGACACTGGGGACATTGGGGACAGTGGGGACACTGGGGACACTGGGGGATTGGGGACACTGGGGACACGGGGGGACATTTGGGGACATTTGGGGACATCTGGTGGCACCAGGGCCCCCCGCCCCTCCCCCCCCGGGGCCAGCTGGGCTGGGGGAGGGGCGCGGGCCAGCGGTGACGTCACGGCCGTCGCTGACGTCACTGCCGTGCCACCCCCCCACCCCCCTTCCCAGGGGGACACCCGGGACAAGGGGGGGGACAGAGGGACAGGGCCACCCGTGATGTCCCCCAGTGTCCCCCCAGTGTCCCCAATGTCCCCTAGTGTCCCTCAGTGTCCCCAAATGTCCCCTAGTGTCCCTCCAATGTCCCTAATGTCCCCTCAGTGTCCCCAGTGCCACCCCAGTGTCCCCCCAATGTCCCCCAGTGTCTGCTCAGTGTCCCCTCAGTGTCACCCAGTGTCACCCCAGTGCCCCCAGTGTCTCCCAGTGTCACCCAGTGCCACCCCAGTGCCACCCCAATGTCCCAAATGTCCCCCAGTGTCCCCAGTGTCCCGTCAGTGTCCCCCAGTGTCACCTCAGTGCCCCCAGTGTCCCCTCAGTGTCACCCAGTGCCACCCCAGTGTCCCCAGTGCCACCCCAGTACCACCCAGTGTCCCTCCAGTGTCCCCAACTGTCCCCCCAGTGCCACCCCAGTGTCCCCCCCAATGTCCCCAGGGTGCCCCCAATGTCCCCAATGCCCCCAGTGTCCCAAGTGTCCCCTCAGTGTCACCCAGTGCCACCCCAGTGCCCCCAGTGTCCCCCAGTGTCCCCTCAGTGTCACCCCAGTGTCCCCTCAGTGTCACCCAGTGCCACCCCAGTGCCCCCAGTGTCCCCCAGTGTCCCCTCAGTGTCACCCCAGTGTCCCCTCAGTGTCACCCAGTGCCACCCCAGTGCCACCCCAGTGTCACCCACTGCGCCCCCAGTGTCCCCTCAGTGTCACCCAATGCCACCGCAGTGCCACCCCAATGTCCCTCAGTGTCCCCCCAGTGTCTCCCAGTGCCACCCCAGTGTCCCCAGTGTCCCTCAGTGTCCCCTCAGTGTCACCCAGTGCCACTCCAGTGTCCCCCAGTGTCCCCCAATGTCCCCCAGTGTCCCCCAGTGTCACCCAGTGTCCCCAGTGTCCCCTCAGTGTCCCCCAGTGTCACCCAATGCCACCTCAGTGCCACCCCAATGTCCCCCAGTGTCCCCTCAGTGTCACCCAGTGCCACCCCAGTGTCCCCAGTGTCCCCCCAGTGTCCCCAGTGTCCCCTCAGTGTCCCCCAGTGTCACCCATTGCCACCGCAGTGCCACCCCAATGTCCCTCAGTGTCCCCTCAGTGTCACCCAGTGCCACCCCAGTGTCCCCAGTGTCCCCCCAGTGTCCCCCAGTGTCACCCATTGCCACCGCAGTGCCACCCCAATGTCCCTCAGTGTCCCCTCAGTGTCACCCAGTGCCACCCCAGTGTCCCCAGTGTCCCCTCAGTGTCACCCCAGTGTCCCCAGTGTCCCCCCAGTGTCCCCTCAGTGTCACCCAATGCCACCGCAGTGCCACCCCAATGTCCCCCAGTTTCCCCTCAATGTCACCCAGTGCCACCCCAGTGTCCCCAGTGTCCCCAGTGTCCCCCCAATGTCCCCAGTGTCCCCAGTGTCCCCCCAGTGTCCCCAGTGTCCCCAGTGTCCCCAGTGTCCCCCCAGTGTCCCCAGTGTCCCCAGTGTCCCCCGGTGCCACCAATGTCCTTCTCAATGTCCCCCCGATGTCCCCAATGTCCTCGCGGGGGGGGGGGGGGGTTGATGGGTGTAATTAATTAACGGCCGTGGTGGATGGGTGTAATTAATTAACGGCCGTGGTGGATGGGTGTAATTAATTAAGAGCTACCGTTGATGGGTGTAATTCGTTAATGGGCACCGCTGACGCGTGTAATTCATTAAGAGCCATTTCGTTAATTGCGCGCGGCTGCCAGGGAGGATTGGGGACACGGGGGGGACACGGGGGGGACACGGGGGGGACACGGGGGGCCCACAGCACCCACGGGAACCTCGTGGAGACCCCACAGCACCCACGGGGACCCCACAGAACCCACAGCACCCACGGGGACCCCACAGCACCCACGGGAACCCCATAGCACCCATGGTGACCCCACAGAACCCACGGGAACCCCACAGCACCCACGGGAACCGTACATCACCCACAGCACCCATGGAGACCCCACAGCACCCACGGGGACCCCACAGCACCCACGGGAACCCCATAGCACCCACGGGGACCCATAGCACCCACGGGGACCCCACAGAACCCACAGCACCCACGGGGACCCCACAGCACCCACGGGAACCCCACAGCACCCACGGAGACCCCACAGCACCTATGGGAACCCTACAGCACCCACAGCATCCACGGGAACCTCATAGCACCCACGGAGACCCCACAGCACCCACGGGAACCCCAGCACCCACGGGGACCCCACAGCACCCACGGGAACCTCACAGCCCCTATGGAGACTCCACAGCACCCACGGGGTCCCTAGAGCACCCACAGCACCCACGGGAACCTCATAGCACCCACGGGGACCCCACAGCACCCACGGGAACCCCATAGCACCCATGGTGACCCCACAGAACCCACGGGAACCTCACAGAACCCACAGCACCCACGGGAACCCCACAGCACCCACGGGAACCGTACAGCACCCACAGCACCCATGGAGACCCCACAGTACCCACGGGAACCCCACAGCACCCACGGGAAGCTCACAGCCCCTATGGAGACCCCACAGCACCCACGGGAACCCCACAGCACCCACAGAGACCCCACAGCACCCACGGGAACCCCATGGAGACCCCACAGCACCCACGGGAACCTCATAGAACCCACGGGAACCCCACAGCACCCACGGGAACCCCGTGGAGACCCCACAGCACCCATGGTGACCCCACTGCACCCACGGGAACCTTAGAGAACCCACGGGAAGCTCACAGCCCCTATGGAGACCCCACAGCACCCATGGAGACCCCACAGTACCCACGGGAACCCCCAGCACCCACGGGGACCCCACAGCACCCACGGGGTCCCTATAGCACCCACAGCACCCACGGGAACCTCATAGCACCTACGGAGACCCCACAGCACCCACGGGGTCCCTATAGCACCCACAGCACCCATGGGAACCTCATAGCACCCACGTAGACCCCACAGCACCCACGGGAATGCTACACCACCCACAGCACCCACGGGAACCCTACAGCACCCACAGCACCCACGGGAACCCCATGGAGACCCCACAGCACCCATGGTGACCCCACTGCACCCACGGGAACCTCATAGAACCCACGGGAACCCCACAGCACCCACGGGGTCCCCATGGCGACCCCACAGCACCCACGGGGACCCCACAGCACCCACAGCCCCTATGGAGACCCCACAGCGCCCACGGGAACCCCACAGCACCCACGGGGTCCCCGTGGAGACCCCACAGCACCCACGGTGACCCCACAGCACCCACGGGGACCCCACAGCACCCACGGGGACCCCACAGCACCCACAGCCCCTATGGAGACCCCACAGCACCCACGGGGTCCCTAGAGCACCCACAGCACCCGTGGAACCCCACAGCACCCACGGGAACCTCAAAGCCCCTATGAAGACACCACAGCACCCACAGGAACCTCATAGAACCCACGGGAACCCCACAGCACCCACGGGAACCCCGTGGAGACCCCACAGCACCCACGCGAACCCCATGGAGACCCCACAGCACCCATGGTGACCCCACAGCACCCACGGGAACCTCATAGAACCCACGGGAACCCCACAGCACCCACGGGGTCCCCATGGTGACCCCACAGCACCCACGGGGACCCCACAGCACCCACGGGGTCCCCATGGTGACCCCACAGCACCCACGGGGACCCCACAGCACCCACAGCCCCTATGGAGACCCCACAGCACCCACGGGGTCCCTAGAGCACCCACAGCACCCGTGGAACCCCACAGCACCACGGGAACCCCACAGCACCCACGGGAACACCACGGGGACACCACAGCACCCATGGAGACCCACAGCACCCACGGGAACCCCGTGGAGACCCCACAGCACCCACGGGAACCTCATGGACACCACACAGCACCCACGGAACCCCCTCCCTCCCCGGCCGCTGTTGCACACACGCAGCACCCATGGGTGCCCTCCCCGTGCTCCCATCATCCCTGTGTCCCCACCCGTGTCCCCTCCCCAAAATCCCCGGGCCCCGTGTCCCCCCCGTGTCACCGAATGTCCATTTCGTGTCCCCCCTTGTCCCCACCCGTGTCCCCCCCGTGTCCCCCCCTGTCCCCGTGTCCCCCAATGTCCCCCTCGTGTCTCTCCCCGTGTCCCCCCCGCCCACCCGTGTCCATCCCCGTGTCCCCTTCCCGTGTCCCCCTCCAAAATCCCCCGTGACCCCTCCTCGAAACTCCCCTGTCCCCGTGTCCCCCCGTGTCCCCCCCGTGTCTCCCCCCGTGTCTCTCCCGTGTCCCCCCGTGTCCCCTCCCGTGTCCCCTCCCGTGTCCCCTCCCGTGTCCCCTCCCGTGTCCCCCCGTGTCCCCTCCCTGTCCGTGTCCCCCCGTGTCCCCCCCGTGTCCCCCCGTGTCCCCCCCGTGTCCCCATCCCTGTCTCTCCCGTGTCCCCCCGTGTCCCCCCCCGTGTCTCTCCCGTGTCCCCCCCCGTGTCCCCCCCCGTGCCCCCCCGTGTCCCCCCCGTGTCCCCTCCCGTGTCCCCTCCCGTGTCCCCTCCCGTGTCCCCTCCCGTGTCCCCCGTGTCCCCTCCCTGTCCGTGTCCCCCCGTGTCCCCCCCGTGTCCCCCCGTGTCCCCCCCGTGTCCCCATCCCTGTCTCTCCCGTGTCCCCCCGTGTCCCCCCCCGTGTCTCTCCCGTGTCCCCCCCCGTGTCCCCCCGTGCCCCCCCGTGTCCCCCCCGTGTCCGTGTCCCCGCCGGGATAAGAAGCCCCGCGTGGCCGCTGCCCCCACCCGCCATGGCGGCCCCGGGGGGCACCGAGCCCGAGCGCGCCGCGGTGAGGGGGGGACACGGGTGGGGCGCGGGGGCACCCACGGGTGGGGCGCGGGGGGACCCCCGGGTGGGGTTTCGGGGTCCGGGGGGGCACAGGGGGACCCACGGGTGGGGTTTGGGGGGGCACAGGGGGGCACAGGGGGACCCACGGGTGGGGTTTGGGGGGTCAGGGGGACCCACGGGTGGGGTTTGGGGGATCCGGGGGAGCACAGGGGGACCCACGGGTGGGGTTTGGGGGGTCCGGGGGGACCCCTGGGGGGGTTTGGGGGGTTCGGGGGTATCCCCGGGGGATTTTTGGGGTATCCCGTGGGGGTTTTGGGGGTCCCGGGAGGGTTTTGGGGTACCCTGGAGAGGTTTTGGGGTACCCCGGGGGGGTTTTGGGGGTATCCCGGGGGGATTTTTGGGGCCGGGGGGATTTTTGGGGTATCCCGGGGGGGTTTTGGGGTATCTCCGCGGGGTTTTCGGGGTGCAGGGGGGGCCCTTGGGGGTGGGGGTCCCCCGAGCAGGGGGGGACCCCCGAGCAGGAGGGGTTCCCCGTTTTTGGGGGGGTTCTCAGTTTTGGGGGGCTTCCCTGTTTTGGGGGGGTTTTACAGTTTCGGGGGTTTCTCTGTTTCGGGGTTCCCCGTTTTCGGGGTTCCCCGTTTTTGGGGTCCCTGTTTTTGGGGTGTCCCTGACCCTGTGTCCCGCAGGGGGGGTCCCCAGAGGGGGGGTCCCCAGAGGGGGGGTCCCCACAGGGGGGGTTCCCCGAAAAGGAGGGGTTCCCCGTTTTTGGGGGGGTTCCCCGTTTTGGGGGGATTTTCAGTTTCGGGGGTTTCTCTGTTTCGGGGTTCCCCGTTTTGGGGTCCCTGTTTTTGGGGGGTCCTTGACCCTGTGTCCCGCAGGGGGGGTCCCCACAGGGGGTGTCCCCCGAACAGGAGGGGTTCCCCGTTTTGGGGTCCCCGTTTTGGGGGGGTTTATCAGTTTCGGGGGTTTCTCTGTTTCGGGGTTCCCCGTTTTGGGGTCCCTGTTTTTGGGGTGTCCCTGACCCTGTGTCCCGCAGGGGGGGTCCCCAGAGGGGGGGTCCCCAGAGGGGGGGTCCCCACAGGGGGGGTTCCCCGAAAAGGAGGGGTTCCCCGTTTTTGGGGGGGTTCCCCGTTTTGGGGGGATTTTCAGTTTCGGGGGTTTCTCTGTTTCGGGGTTCCCCGTTTTGGGGTCCCTGTTTTTGGGGGGTCCTTGACCCTGTGTCCCGCAGGGGGGGTCCCCACAGGGGGTGTCCCCCGAACAGGAGGGGTTCCCCGTTTTGGGGTCCCCGTTTTGGGGGGGTTTATCAGTTTCGGGGGTTTCTCCGTTTCGGGGTTCCCCGTTTTGGGGTCCCTGTTTTTGGGGTGTCCCTGACCCTGTGTCCCGCAGGGGGGGTCCCCTGAGGGGGGGTCCCCACAGGGGGGGTCCCCCGAGCAGGAGGGGTTCCCCGTTTTTGGGGGGGATTCTCAGTTTTGGGGGCTTCCCTGTTTTGGGGGGGTTTTACAGTTTCGGGGGTTTCTCTGTTTCGGGGTTCCCCGTTTTTGGGGGGTTCCTCGTTTTGGGGTTCCCCGTTTTGGGGGGGTTCTCAGTTTTGGGGGGGTTCTCTGTTTCGGGGTTCCCCGTTTTGGGGGGGTTCCTCGTTTTGGGGTTCCCCGTTTTTGGGGGGGATTCTCAGTTTTGGGGGGCTTCCCTGTTTTGGGGGGGTTTTACAGTTTCGGGGGTTTCTCTGTTTCGGGGTTCCCCGTTTTGGGGTTCCCCGTTTTTGGGGAGATTCTCAGTTTCGGGGGTTTCTCCGTTTCGGGGTTCCCCGTTTTTGGGGTCCCTGTTTCTGGGGTGTCCCTGACCCTGTGTCCCGCAGGGGGGGTCCCCACAGGGGGGGTC
This sequence comes from Lonchura striata, assembly GCF_046129695.1. Classification (NCBI taxonomy): domain Eukaryota; kingdom Metazoa; phylum Chordata; class Aves; order Passeriformes; family Estrildidae; genus Lonchura; species Lonchura striata. The sequence continues at coordinate 2,279,149 of NC_134623.1, forward strand.
CCCCGAACAGGAGGGGTTCTTCTCGCTGCTGAGCTCCGTGCAGGGCACGCGCATGGACGAGCAGCGCTGCAGCCTCGGCGGGGGCGGCGGTGAGCGGCACCGGGACACCGGGACACCGGGGGGACACCGGGACACCGGGACACCGGGGGGACAGCGGGACACCGGGACACCGGGGGGACAGTGGGATACGGGGGGGACACCGGGGGGACACCGGGACACCAGGGGGACACAGGGACAGCGGGGGGACAGCGGGACACCGGGGGGACACCCGGACACCGGGACACCGGGGGGACACCGGGGGGACACCCGGACACCGGGACACCGGGGGGACACCGGGACACGGGGGGGACACGGGGGGACACGGGGACAGCGGGGGGACACAGGGACAGCGGGGGGACAGCGGGACACTGGGGGGACAGCGGGACACCGGGGGGCACCGGGGGGACACCCGGACACCGGGACACCGGGGGGACACGGGGGGACACCGGGACACCGGGGGACACCGGGACACCGGGACACCGGGGGGACACCCGGACACCGGGACACCGGGGGGACACCGGGGGACACCGGGACACCGGGGGGACAGCGGGACACCGGGACACCGGGGGGACACGGGGGGACACCGGGACACCAGGGGGACACCAGGACACCGGGACACCGGGGGGACAGTGGGACACGGGGGGGACACGGGGACAGCGGGGGGACAGCGGGACACCGGGGGGACACCGGGACACCGGGGGGACAGCGGGGGACACCGGGACACTGGGGGGACACCGGGACACCGGGACACCGGGGGGACACGGGGGGACACCGGGACACCGGGGGGACACCGGGACACCGGGGGGACAGTGGGACACGGGGGGGACACGGGGGGACACGGGGACAGCGGGGGGACACAGGGACAGCGGGGGGACAGCGGGACACTGGGGGGACAGCGGGACACCGGGGGGACACGGGGGGACACCGGGGGGACACCGGGGGGACATCGGGACAGCGGGACACCGGGGGACACCGGGACAGGGGGGACACTGGGACACCGGGACACCGGGACACGGGGGGGACAGCCGGACACCGGGGGGTGGCACGGGTGAGGGACACGGGGGGAAATGCGGGCACGGGGGGGACACGAGGCACGGGTGGCACGGGTGGCACGGGGGACACGAGTTTGGGAACACGAGGGGGGCGGGGCAGGGGCTGGGTGGGTGCTGGGGACACCCTCGGTGCCCCCGGTGACCCGAGGTGCCCCCGGCGATCCCCCGGTGCCCATGGGTGCCCCTGGCACCCCCGGTACCCCCGGTGCCCATGGGTGCCCCCGGCACCCCAATGCCCCCCGGCACCCCAATGCCCCTGTCACCTCCGTCACCCCTGGTGCCCCCGGCGCCCATGGGTGCCCCTGTCACCCCCGGTGCCCCGGCACCTCGGTGACCGCGGCGCCCATGGGTGCCCCTGTCACCCCGGCACCCCGGTGCCCCTGTCTCCCCTGTCACCCCGATGCCCCCGTCTCCCCTGTCACCCCCGGTGCCCCTGGTGTCCCCGATGCCCCCGGTGCCCATAGGTGCCCCCGGCACCCCCGTCACCCCCGGTGCCCATGGGTGCCCCCATCACCCCCGGTGCCCCTGTCACCCCCGGTGCCCCCGGTGACCGCGGTGCCCATGGGTGCCCTGTCACCCCCGGTGCCCCTGTCACCCCCGGTGCCCATGGGTGCCCTGTCACCCCCGGTGCCCCTGTCACCCCCGGTACCCATGGGTGCCCCCATCACCCCCGGTGCCCCTGTCACCCCCGGTGCCCCTGTCACCCCCGGTGCCCATGGGTGCCCCTGTCACCCCCGGTGCCCGCGGTGCCCATGGGTGCCCTGTCACCCCCGGTGCCCCCGGTGCCCATGGGTGCCCTGTCACCCCCGGAGCCCCCGGTGACGGCGGTGCCCGCAGGCGCGGGGGGCACGGTGCCGCCCCCCGAGCTGGCCTCGCTGCTGGACATGGTGGCCAGCTCGCAGGGCCGCAGGATGGACGAGCAGCGGCTGCCGGTGCCCCGCCTGCCCGGCTTCGGCTCGGGGGGCACGCAGGTGGGCACCGGGCACCGGGGGTACCGGGGTACCGGGATACCGGGGGGTACAGGGACACCGGGGTATCGGGGGGCTTCGGCTCGGGGGGCACGCAGGTGGGCACCGGGCACCGGGGGCACCGGGGGGTACAGGGATACTGGGGGGCTTGAGCTCGGGGGGCACGCAGGTGGGCACCGGTAAGGTACCGGGGGTTACTGGGGGGCACCGGGCGGGTACCGGGGGGGCTTCGTCTCGAGGGGGGCATTGGGCACCGGGGGTACCGGGGGGCACCGGGAGGGCACTGGGGGGGTTTCGGCTCGGGGCGGGGGGCACGCAGGTGGGCTTTGGTCAGGGGGGGCACAGGGTGGGCACGGGGGTGGGCACCGGGTGCTCTGTGAGACCCCCCAGGAGTTTGGGGAGGGGGCTCAGGGGGGCACCCAGGGTGGGCACCGGGGGCACCCCCAGGGCTGGGAGCACCCCGCGAGTGCCCCTCCCCCCTCTGCCCGCAGGACTGAAAGTCCCGGGACCACCCTGGACCCCCTGGCACCCCCCCAGGACCCCCTGGCACCCCCAAATACACCCCAGACCCCCTGGCACCCCCCCAGGACCCCCAAATACCCCCCGGGATCCCCTGGCACCCCCCCAGGACTCCCCCCAGGACCCCCTGGCACCCCCAAATACACCCCAGGACCCCCTGGCACCTCCAAATACCCCCCAGGACCCCCTGGCACTCCCAAATACCCCCTGGGACCCCCAAATACCCCCCGGGATCCCCTGGCACCCCCCCAGGCCCCCTTGGCACCCCCTCGGGACCCCCAAATACCCCCCGGACCCCCAAATACCCCCCGGACCCCCTGGCACCCTCCTGGACCCCCTGGCACCCCCAAATACCCCCCGGACCCCCTGGCACCCTCCTGGACCCCCTGGCACCCCCAAATACCCCCCGGACCCCCTGGCACCCTCCCGGACCCCCCTGGCACCCCGTGCCCGCCCCTCGCCCGCTGTGTCCCCAATAAACCCCGAGCAATGGGCCTGGCACAGCGTGGGGACACGGGGGGACACCGGGGGGGACCTTGGGGACACGGAGGTGGCACCGAGGGTGGCACCAGGCAGGGGGTGACACTGGGGATGGCACCAGGGTGACACTGACACATCTCGGGGTGATACTAAGGGTGGCACCAGGCAGGGGAGGTGACACCAACACCTCTGGGGGTGGCACCGGGCAGGAGGTGACACTGGGGGTGGCACTGACACCTCTGGGGGTGGCACCAAGGGTGGCACTGGGCAGGGGAGGTGGCACTGACACCTCTGGGGGTGGCACTGAGGGTGGCACCAGGCAGGGGGGTGACACCGGGGGTGGCACCGACACCTCTGGGGGTGGCACCAGGGGTGGCACCTCTGGGGACCTTGGGTACACGGGGGTGGCACTGGGCAGGGGGTGACACTGGGGATGGCACCAGGGTGACACTGACACCTCTGGGGGTGGCACTGAGGGTGGCACAGGGCAGGGGGTGACACTGGGGGTGGCACCGACACCTCTGGGGGTGGCATCAGGGGGCACCTGTGGGGACCTTGGGGACATGGGGGTGGCACTGAGGGTGGCACCGGGCGGGGGGGGTGACACGGACATCTCTGGGGGTGGCACTGAGGGTGGCACCGAGAGACGCTGGCAGCACTCAGGTGACATTAAAGGACACTGGACGCCCGTGGGGGTGGCACCAGGGGACACCGAGAGACACAGGGGTGGCACTGAGGGGTGGCACTGAGGGGTGGCAGTGCCCCCCTGGGGACACCCCGGGAACACTTTGGGGACACCCCGGGGACACTTTGGGGACACCCTGGGGACACCCCGGGGACACTTTGGGGACACCCCGGGGACACTTTGGGGACACCTTGGGGACACCCCGTGGGCGGTGCCAGCGCTGTTTATTGGGGTGGGGACAGCTGGGAGTGCCACGTGTCCCCTGGCACGTCACACACGTGTCACACACACGTGTCACGCGTGTCACCGACGGTCACAGTGGTGACACCGGGGCTGTCACTGTCACTGAGGTCACAGCGGTGACACCAGGGCTGTCACTGTCACCAAAGTCACAGCAGTGACACCAGTGCTGTCACCATCACCGAGGTCACAGCGGTGACACCAGGGCTGTCACTGTCACCAACAATCACAGCGGTGACACCGGGGCTGTCACTGTCCCCTCTGTCACCAGCGCGTGCCTGGCACCGGTGTCACCGTGTGCCCACGGTGACAGGGTAGCGCCAGGCGTGTCCCGTGTCACCGCCACGGCGCCGGTGTCACAGCAATGCCACGTCCCTGCTGCCGCCGCCGTGTCCTCGCTGCCACCGCTGTGTCCTTGTTGTCACCGCTGTGTCCTCGGTGTCACCGCCGTGTCCTTGGTGTCACCGCCGTGTCCCTGTTGTCACCGCTGTGTCCTCGTTGTCACCGTGTCCCTGTTGCCACCACCATGTCCCCGCTGCCACCGCCGTGTCCTTGTTGTCACTGCCATGTCCTCACTGTCACCGCCGTGTCCTCGCTGCCACCGTGTCCTCGCTGTCACTGCTGCATCCTGCAGGTGGCCGTGTGTCCTGCAGGTGGCCGTGTCCCTGCTGTCACCGTGTCCCCGTTGTCACCGCCGTGTCCCATGGGTGGCCGTGTGTCCCGTGGGTGGCCATGTGTCCCTGCTGTCACCATGTCCCAGTTGTCACCGCCGTGTCCCATGGGTGGCCGTGTGTCCCGCGGGTGGCCGTGTGTCCCGCAGGTGGCCGTGTGTCCCTGCTGTCACCGTGTCCCCGTTGTCACCGCCGTGTCCCGCGGGTGGCCGTGTGTCCCCTCTGTCCCCTCACGCCTGTGTCCCTCTCCTCTCCTGCAGCCGCTGCTTCAGCTCAGCCATGGCCTGGCGCTGAGGGGACAGGGACAGGGAGGGGACAGGGACAGGGACACTGAGGGGACAGGGACAGGGAGGGGACACTGAGGGGACAGGGACAGGGAGGGGACAGGGACAGGGACACTGAGGGGGACATTGGGGACACTGACAGGGACATTTGGGGACATTTGGGGACGCTGTGCTCTCACCCGTTCCGGCGTGTCCGGCGGGAAAATCTCCCTCTGCAAAGAGAGCGGCTCAGGGGAGGGGACAGCGAGGACAGCGAGGACAGCGTGTGCCCAGGTGTGTCCCCAGCTGTCCCCAGGTGTGTCCCAGCTGTCCCCAGGTGACCCAGGTGTGTCCCAGCTGTCCCCAGGTGTGTCCCAGCTGTCCCCAGGTGACCCAGGTGTGTCCCAGCTGTCCCCAGGTGTGTCCCCAGCTGTCCCCAGGTGACCCAGGTGTGTCCCCAGCTGTCCCCAGGTGTGTCCCAGCTGTCCCCAGGTGACCCAGGTGTGTCCCAGCTGTCCCCAGGTGTGTCCCCAGCTGTCCCCAGGTGACCCAGGTGTGTCCCAGCTGTCCCCAGGTGTGTCCCAGCTGTCCCCAGGTGTGTCCCCAGCTGTCCCCAGGTGACCCAGGTGTGTCCCCAGCTGTCCCCAGGTGTGTCCCAGCTGTCCCCAGGTGACCCAGGTGTGTCCCAGCTGTACCCAGGTGTGTCTCCAGCTGTCCCCAGGTGTGTCCCAGCTGTCCCCAGGTGACCCAGGTGTGTCCCAGCTGTACCCAGGTGTGCCCAGCTGTCCCCAGCTGTCCCCAGGTGACCCAGGTGTGTCCCAGCTGTACCAGGTGTGTCCCCAGCTGTCCCCAGGTGTGTCTCAGCTGTCCCCAGGTGTGTCCCAGCTGTACCCAGGTGTGTCTCAGCTGTCCCCAGGTGTGCCCAGCTGTCCCCAGGTGTGTCCCAGCTGTCCCCAGGTATGTCCCAGGTGTGTCCCAGCTGTCCCCAGGTGTCCCCAGGTGTCCCCAGGTGTCCCCAGGGGTCCGTGCCCACCTTCCTGTCGATCACGTGCCGCTGGAAGAGCTCGGCCTGGTTGGAGACCCAGAACACGGCGACGGGGAAGGACAGGTACACGCACATCTGGGGGAGCACAGCTGGGTCACCCGAGTGTCACCCCTGTGTCACCTGTGTCACCTGTTCCTATTCCCATATTCCTGTTCCCATCCCCATCCCCATCCCCATTCCCATTTTCCCATTCCCATCCCCATTTTCCCATTCCCATCCCCATTTTCCCATTCCCATCCCCATCCCCATTCCCATTTTCCCATCCCCATTCCCATTCCCATTTTCCCATTCCCATTCCCATTTTCCCATCCCCACCCCCATCCCCATTCCCATTTTCCCATCCCCATTCCCATTTTCCCATCCCCATCCCCATTCCCATTTTCCCATCCCCATTCCCATTCCCATTCCCATTCCCATTCCCATTTTCCCATCCCCATCCCCCATTCCCATCCCCATTCCCATTTTCCCATCCCCATCCCCATTTTCCCATTCCCATTCCCATTTTCCCATTCCCATTCCCATTTTCCCATCCCCATTTTCCCATCCCCATCCCCATTTTTCCATCCCCATTCCCGTTTCCCATCCCCATTTTCCCCTCCCCCCTCACCCTCAGGATCTCCAGCTTCACCCCCATGACTCCTCCAGGCCCCCCGCGCTTCCGGCTCCGCCAACCCCGCAGCACCGCTGACACCCATTGGCCACACCTCCAGCACCGCCGCATTCTATTGGCTGACAGCGCCGCTGCGAGGGGCGGACCCAAAGCGAGCCGCACCAATCAGAAGGGAGGGCGGGAAGGAGTGCGGCAGAGCCGCCGGAAGTGAGGGCGGCGCGCCGGAAGTGAGGCGGCGCGCGGGAAGATGGCGGCAGCTGAGGCGGAGATGGCGGCGCGGGAGGAGCCGCCGGGAGAGGCGGCGGGAGAGAGACCGGGAGAGGCACCGGGAGAGAGACCGGGAGAGAGACCGGGAGCGGGGCCCGGCCCGGAGCAGCCGCCGGCAGCGCTGGAGGAAGCGGCAGCGCTGGAGGAAGCGGCAGCGCTGGAGGAAGCGGCAGCCATGGCGGAACCGGCAGCGCGGGAGGAAGCGGGGCCCGCAGCGATGGCGGATCCCGGAGCGGGGCCGGGCCCGGCGCGGCCCGAGTTGTGCTTCGTGAGTGCGGGGCTGTCCCCTGCTGTCCCCTGGTGTCTCCTGCTGTCCCCTGCTGTCCCCTGGTGTCACATGCTGTCCCCTGGTGTCGCCTGCTGTCCCCTGGTGTCCCCTGCTGTGCCCTGCTGTCCCCTGGTGTCGCCTGCTGTCCCCTGGTGTCCCCTGCTGTCCCCTGCTGTCCCCTGGTGTCACATGCTGTCCCCTGGTGTCGCCTGCTGTCCCCTGGTGTCCCCTGCTGTGCCCTGCTGTCCCCTGGTGTCACCTGCTGTCCCCTGGTGTCGCCTGCTGTCCCCTGGTGTCGCCTGCTGTCCCCTGCTGTCCCCTGCTGTCCCCTGGTGTCTCCTGCTGTCCCCTGCTGTCCCCTGCTGTCCCCTGGTGTCAATTGCTGTCCCCTGCTGTCCCCTGCTGTCCCCTGGTGTCCCCTGCTGTCCCCTGGTGTGTCCTGCTGTCCCCTGGTGTCACCTGCTGTCCCCTCCTGTCCCCTGCTGTCATCTCCTGTCTCTTTCTGTCCCCTCCTGTCCCTTTCTGTCCCCTCGTGTCCCCTCAAGTTCCCATCCCTGTCCCCATCTCTGTTCCTGCGCCTTGCTGTCCCTTTTTGTCCCGTTTTGTCCTCTCCAGTTCTCATTCCTGTCCCCATCTCTATCTTTGTCCCCTCCTGTCCCCTCGTGTCCCTTTCTGTCCTCTCCTGTCCCCTCCCGTCACCTCGTGTCCCCTCCTGTCCCTTTCTGTCCCCTCCTGTCCCTTTCTGTCCCCTTCTGTCCCCTCCAGTTCCCATCCCTGTCCCCACATCTGTCCCTGTCCCTGTGTCCCCTCAGGAGGAGCCGGAGCTGTCCTCTGTCCCCTGAGAGTCCCCTCAGTGTCCCCAGTGTCCTCTCAGGAGGAAGAGGAGGAGAAGGAACTCCTCAGGAACCCGTTCTGGGTGTCCCCAGTGTCCCCAGTGTCCCCTCAGGAGGAAGAGGAGGAGGAACTCCTCAGGAACCCGTTCTGGGTGTCCCCAATGTCCCCAGTGTCCCCTCAGGAGGAAGAGGAGGTCCAGCACGAGGAGGAACTCCTCAGGAACCCGTTCTGGGTGTCCCCAGTGTCCCCTCAGGAGGAAGAGGAGGTCCAGCACGAGGAGGAACTCCTCAGGAACCCGTTCTGGGTGTCCCCAATGTCCCCAATGTCCCCTCAGGAGGAAGAGGAGGTCCAGCACGAGGAGGAACTCCTCAGGAACCCGTTCTGGGTGTCCCCAGTGTCCCCAGTGTCCCCTCAGGAGGAAGAGGAGGAGGAGGAACTCCTCAGGAACCCGTTCTGGGTGTCCCCAATGTCCCCTCAGGAGGAAGAGGAGGAGGAGGAACTCCTCAGGAACCCGTTCTGGGTGTCCCCAATGTCCCCAATGTCCCCTCAGGAGGAAGAGGAGGTCCAGCACGAGGAGGAGCTCCTCAGGAACCCGTTCTGGGTGTCCCCAATGTCCCCTCAGGAGGAAGAGGAGGAGGAGGAACTCCTCAGGAACCCGTTCTGGGTGTCCCCAATGTCCCCAATGTCCCCTCAGGAGGAAGAGGAGGTCCAGCACGAGGAGGAGCTCCTCAGGAACCCGTTCTCCGTGCGGGGCTGGCTCCGCTATGCCCAGGCCCGGCAGCGCGGGCCCCGCGCCCGCCTCAACCAGATCTACGAGAGAGCCCTGAGGGAGCTGCCCGGCAGGTACGGGCACCTGGGGGGCACCTGGGGAGAGCTGGGGGGCACCTGAGGGCACCTGGGGGGAGCTGGGGGGCACCTGAGGGCACCTGGGGGGAGCTGGGGGGCACCTGAGGGCACCTGGGGGGAGCTGGGGGGCACCTGGGGGGCACCTGGGGGGAGCTGGGAGGTGCTGGGGGCACCTGAGGGCACCTGGAGGGAGCTGGGGGGCACCTGGGGGGCACCTGAGGGGAGCTGGGGGGGCTGGGGGCACCTGGGGGGCACCTGGGGCATGTGGGGGAGGGCTGGGGGCACCTGGGGGGCACCTGGGGGACACCTGAGGGGAGCTGGGGGGGCACCTGAGGGCACCTGGGGGGCACCTGAGGGCATCTGAGGGGAGCTGGGGGCACCTGGGGTACACCTGAGGGCATCTGGGCGGGGCTGGGGTTACCAGGGGTACACGTCAGGGCACCTGGGGTACACCTGAGGGCATCTGGGGTGCTTGGGGGTGGGGCTAGGTGGCTCAGGTGGCAGGAGCAACATGGGTGACACAGGTGGCACCGGTGCCAGCTGTGCCACCTGTGCCAGCTGTGCCAGCTGTGCCAGCTGTGCCCTCTCCCCAGCTACAAGCTGTGGTACCAGTACCTGTGCCAGGTGTCACAGGGGTGCCGGGTGACCCAGGTGCCAGGTGTGCCAGGTGTGTTAGGAGTGTCAGGGGTGCCAGCTGTGCCAGCTGTGCCAGCTGTGCCCTCTCCCCAGCTACAAGCTGTGGTACCAGTACCTGTGCCAGGTGTCACAGGTGTGTCAGGGGTGTCAGGTGACCCAGGTGCCAGGTGTGCCAGGTGTGTTAGGAGTGTCGGGGGTGGCAGCTGTGCCAGCTGTGCCAGCTGTGCCCTCTCCCCAGCTACAAGCTGTGGTACCAGTACCTGCGGCAGCGGCGGGCACAGGTCAAAGGTCGCTGCCCCTCGGACCCGGCCTTCGAGGAGGCCAACGCCGTCCACGAGAGGGCGCTGGTGTTCATGCACAAGGTGAGAGGGGACACCTGGGACACCTGGGGACACTGGGGACACCTGGGGACACCTGGGGACACCTGGGGACACCTGGGGACATGGGGGACACCTGGGGACATTGGGGACACCTGGGGGACACTGGGGACACTGGGACACTGGGGACATGGGGACACCTGGGGACACGGGGGACACCTGGGGACACTGGGGACACCTGGGGACACCGGGGACACCTGGGGACACGGGGGACACCTGGGGACACCTGGGGACACGGGGACACCTGGGGACACGGGGGACACCTGGGGACATGGGGGACATGGGGACAGATGGGGACATGGAGGGACACACCTGGGGTCAGCTGGGGACACACCTGGGGACAGCTGGGACACACCTGGGGACACCTGGGCACAGCTGGGGACATGGGGGACACCTGGGACATTGGGGACATGGGGACAGATGGGGACATGGGAGACATTGGGGACACCTGGGGACATGGGGACACCTGGGGACACCTGGGGACATTGGGGACACCTGGGGACAGCTGGGGACATAGGAGACATTGGGGACACCTGGGACATGGGGGACACCTGGGGACACTGGGGACACGTGGGACACCTGGGGACATGGAGGGACACCTGGGGACACCTGGGGACATGGGGGACACCTGGGGACATGGAGGGACACCTGGGGACACCTGGGGACACCTGGGGACATTGGGGACACCTGGGACATTGGGGACACCTGGGGACATTGGGGACACCTGGGGACATTGGGAACAGCTGGGGACAGCTGGGGACATGGGGACAGATGGGGACACCTGGGACATTGGGGACACCTGGGGACACCTGGGGACATGGGTCCCCAATCTGCCCAATGTCCCCAGCTGTCCCTCCATGTCCCCATGTCCCCCATGTCCCCAATGTCCTCACTGTCCCCAGTGTCCCCAATGTCCCCAATGTCCCCTCAATGTCCCCAATGTCCCCAATCCCCCAATGTCCCCAACATCCCCAGTGTCCCCAATCCCCCGATGTCCCCGGTGTCCCCTCACTGTCCCCACGTCCCCTGTGCAGATGCCGCGGATCTGGCTGGATTACTGCCACTTCCTGGCCGAGCAGGGCCGGGTGACGCGGACGCGCCGCGCCTTCGACCGGGCACTGCGGGCGCTGCCCGTGACGCAGCACCGGCGCCTCTGGCCGCCATACCTGAGCTTCGTGCGGCGGCACCCGCTGCCCGAGACCGCCGTGCGCGTCTTCCGCCGCTTCCTCAAGGTATGGCACACACCTGGGCACAGCCGGGCACACCTGGGCACAGCTGGGATACACCTGGGTACTCACACACACACACACAGACACAGACACACACACACAGCCGCTGCCCGAGACCGCCGTGCGCGTCTTCTGCCACTTCCTCAAGGTACCCGGGCACAGCTGGGCACACCTGGGCACACCTGGGCACACCTGGGCACACCTGGGATACACCTGGGCACACCTGGGATACACCTGGGCACACCTGGGCACACCTGGGTACTCACACGCACACACACAGACACACACACACACACACAGCCACTGCCCGAGACCGCCGTGCGCGTCTTCCGCCGCTTCCTCAAGGTACCCGGGCACACCTGGGCACACCTGGGGGCACCTGGGCACACCTGGGGGCACCTGGGCACACCTGGGGGCACCTGGGACACGGCTCTTACACGCCTAGCACACACCTAGGCACACCTGGGCACAGCTGGGCACACGTGGGCACAGCTGGGCACAGCTGGGGCACACCTGGCACTGAAGTGACACAGGTGACACTGAGATGACAGAGGTGACACAGGTGACACGCACGTGACTCATGTGTGTGCACCTGTGTCCCGAGGAGGCCGAGCAGCGCGGGGGGGCTCAGGTGACTCACATGTAACACACATGACACACGCGTGTGCAGCTGTGTCCCGAGGAGGCCGAGCAGTGCGGGGGGGCTCAGGTGACTCACATGTAACACACATGACACACGCGTGTGCAGCTGTGTCCCGAGGAGGCCGAGCGGCGTGGGGGGGTTCTGTGACACACATGTAACACGCGTGACACACGCGTGTGCAGCTGTGTCCCAAGGAGGCCGAGCAGCATGGGGGGGGGTACTGTGACACACGTAACACGCGTGACACACGCGTGTGCAGCTGTGTCCCGAGGAGGCCGAGCAGCACGGGGGGGTTCCAATGACACATGTAACACGCGTGACACACGCGTGTGCAGCTGTGTCCCGAGGAGGCCGAGCAGTTCGTGGCGTACCTGCGCTCCGTCGGCCGCCTGGACGAGGCCGCCCAGCTCCTCGCCCGCCTGGTCAACGACGAGCGCTTCGTGTCCCGCCACGGCAAGTCCAACTACCAGGTGAGGGCACCTGGGCACAGGGGTGGGCACCTGGGGGCACCTGGGGGCACCTGGGGGCACCTGGAGGGCACCTGGGGGTATCTGGGGGCACCTGGGGGCACCTGGGCACAGGTGAGGGCACCTGGGGACAGGTGGGGACAGGTGAGGGTACCTGGGGCACCCGGGAGCACCTGGAGGCACCTGGAGGGTACCTGGGGGCACCTGAGGACAGGTGAGGGCATCTGGGCACAGGTGAGGGCACCTGGGGGCACCTGGAGGGTACCTGGGGGCACTTGGGGGTACCTGGGGACAGGTGAGAGCACCTGGGGCACCTGGGGACAGGTGAGAGCACCTGGGGACAGGTGAGAGCACCTGGGGACAGGTGAGGGCACCTGGGGACAGGTGAGGGCACCTGGGGCACCTGGGAACCACCTGGAGGGTACCTGGGGATAGGTGAGGGCACCTGGAGGGTACCTGGGTACAGGTGAGAGCACCTGGGGACAGGTGAGGGCACCTGGAGGCACCTGAAGGTGGCCCAGGGCACCTGGGGACACCTGAGAAGGGCAGAGGGCACCTGGGGACAGGGGAGGGCACCTGGGACACCTGAGGAGGCACCTGGACACAGGTGAGGGCACCTGGGAACCACCTGAGCGCACCTGAGGGGGGCACAGGGCACCCACGGACAGGTGAGGGCACCCCGGGGTGATTCGGGATGGATTTTGGGTGGATTTTGGGTGGATTTTGGGCGGTTTTGGGTGGATTTTGGGTGGATTTTGGGTGGATTTTGGGCAGTTTTGGGGTCTCTCACCCCGTTTTTCCCAGCTCTGGCAGGAGCTGTGCGAGCTGCTGTCCCAGCACCCCGGGGTGATTCGGGATGGATTTTGGGTGGATTTTGGGCGGTTTTGGGTGGATTTTGGGTGGATTTGGGGTGGATTTTGGGTGGATTTTGGGTGGATTTTGGGCAGTTTTGGGTGGATTTTGGGCGGATTTTGGGCGGTTTTGGGGTCTCTCACCCCGTTTTCCCAGCTCTGGCAGGAGCTGTGCGAGCTGCTGTCCCAGCACCCCGGGGTGATTCGGGATGGATTTTGGGTGGATTTTGGGTGGATTTTGGGCGGTTTTGGGGTCTCTCACCCCGTTTTTCCCAGCTCTGGCAGGAGCTGTGCGAGCTGCTGTCCCAGCACCCCGGGGTGATTCGGGATGGATTTTGGGTGGATTTTGGGTGGATTTTGGGCGGTTTTGGGTGGATTTTGGGTGGATTTGGGGCAGTTTTGGGGTCTCTCACCCCGTTTTTCCAGCTCTGGCAGGAGCTGTGCGAGCTGCTGTCCCAGCACCCCGGGGTGATTCGGGATGGATTTTGGGTGGATTTTGGGTGGATTTGGGTGGATTTTGGGTGGATTTTGGGCGGTTTTGGGCGGTTTTGGGTGGATTTTGGGCGGTTTTGGGGTCTCTCACCCCGTTTTTCCCAGCTCTGGCAGGAGCTGTGCGAGCTGCTGTCCCAGCACCCCGGGGTGATTCGGGATGGATTTTGGGTGGATTTGGGGTGGATTTTGGGCAGTTTTGGGGTCTCTCACCCCGTTTTCCCAGCTCTGGCAGGAGCTGTGCGAGCTGCTGTCCCAGCACCCTGGGGTGATTCGGGATGGATTTTGGGTGGATTTGGGGTGGATTTTGGGCGGTTTTGGTGTCTCTCACCCCGTTTTCCCAGCTCTGGCAGGAGCTGTGCGAGCTGCTGTCCCAGCACCCCGAGCGCGTGCGCTCGCTGGACGCCGGCGGGATCATCCGCGGGGGCCTGACGCGCTTCACGGACCAGCGGGGCCGGCTCTGGGGCGCCCTGGCCGACTGCTACGTGCGCTGCGGGCACCTGGAGAAGGTGACACACCTGGGACAGACAGACTGACACACCTGGGCACACCTGGGACAGACTGACACACCTGGGACAGACTGACTGACACACCTGGGATTGACTGACACACCTGGGCACGGCTGGGACAGACTGACACACCTGGGCACGGCTGGGGGCACCTGGGCACACCTGGACTGACTGACATACCTGGGACAGACTGACGACTGACACACCTGGACTGACTGATACAGCTGGGACGGACTGACTGACACACCTGGACTGACTGATACAGCTGGGCACCGCTGGGACAGACTGACTGACACACCTGGGACAGACAGACTGACACACCTGGGCACGGCTGGGGGCACCTGGGCACACCTTGGACAGACTGACTGACACACCTGGGACAGACAGACTGACACACCTGGTCTGACTGACACACCTGGGCACGGCCGGGACTGACTGACACACCTGAGCACAGCTGGGGGCACGGCTGGGACAGACGGACTGACACACCTGGGACAGACTGACTGACACACCTGGACTGACTGACACACCTGGGATTGACTGACACACCTGGGACAGACTGAGTGACACACCTGGACTGATTGACACACCTGGGACTGACTGACACACCTGGGACACACCTGGGACAGACTGACACACCTGGGACAGACTGACTGACACACCTGGGGACTGACTGATACAGCTGGGCACAGCTGGGGCACCTGGGACAGACTGACTGACACACCTGGACACACCTGGGACAGACTGACACACCTGGGACAGACTGACACACCTGGGACTGACTGACACACCTGGGCACTGCTGGGTGCACCTGGGGAGGGACTGACTGACACACCTGGACACACCTGGGACAGACTGACACACCTGGGACAGACTGACTGACAAACCTGGGCACACCTGGGAGGGACTGACACAGCTGGGACAGACTGACTGACACACCTGGGGACTGACTGACACACCTGGGACACAGCTGGGACAGACTGACTGACACACCCGGGCACACCTGGGAGGGACTGACTGACACACCTGGGACACAGCTGGGGGCACCTGGGACAGACTGACACACCTGGGCACACCTGGAACACAGCTCGGCACAGCTGGGACTGACTGACACACCTGGACTGACTGACACACCTGGGACTGACTGACACACCTGGACTGGGTTTATCCTGTTCCAGGCCCGGGATGTGTACGAGGAGGCCGTGCAGACCGTGCTGACCGTGCTGGTTATCCCGGTTAAATTAATCCGGTTTATCCCGTTCCAGGCCCGGGATGTGTACGAGGAGGCCGTGCAGACCGTGATGACCGTGCTGGTTATCCCGGTTAACCCGGTTTATCCCGTTCCAGGCCCGGGATGTGTATGAAGAAGCCGTGCAGACGGTGCTGACCGTGCTGGTTAACCCCGGTTAAATTAACCCGGTTTATCCCGTTCCAGGCCTGGGATGTCTATGAGGAAGCCGTGCAGACTGTGCTGGTTAACCCGGTTAACCCGGTTAACCCGGTTTATCCCGTTCCAGGCCTGGGATGTCTATGAGGAAGCCGTGCAGACTGTGCTGGTTAACCCGGTTAACCCGGTTAACCCGGTTTATCCCGTTCCAGGCCTGGGATGTCTATGAGGAAGCCGTGCAGACTGTGCTGGTTAACCCGGTTAACCCGGTTAACCCGGTTTATCCCGTTCCAGGCCCGGGATGTCTATGAGGAAGCCGTGCAGACCGTGATGACCGTGCGGGATTTCACGCAGGTCTTCGACAGCTACGCGCGCTTCGAGGAGAGCGTCATCGCCGCGCTGCTCGACACGCAGGCCCAGCTCGGCCGCGGCCACGACGGTCAGGGGACCCCGAAATCGGGCAGGGGACCCCGAAATCGGGCAGGGGGACCCCGAAAATGGGCAGGGGGACCCTGAAAATGGGCAGGGGACCCCAGAAATGGGCAGGGGATCCCAAAAAATGGGCAGGGGATCCCAAAAAATGGGGAGGGGACCCCAAAAAATGGGCAGGGGATCCCAAAAAATGGGGAGGGGACCCCAAAAATGGGGAGGGGACCCCGAAATCGGGCAGGGGGACCCCGAAATCGGGCAGGGGGACCCTGAAAATGGGCAGGGGACCCCAGAAATGGGCAGGGGACCCTGAAAATGGGGAGGGGGACCTCGAAAATGGGGAGGGGGACCCAAAAATGGGAAGGGGGACCCCGAAAATGGGGAGGGGGACCCCAAAAATGGGCAGGGGGACCCCGAAATCGGGCAGGGGGACCTCGAAAATGGGGAGGGGGACCCCGAAAATGGGCAGGGGACCCCAGAAATGGGCAGGGGGACCCTGAAAATGGGCAGGGGGACCCCGAAATCGGGCAGGGGGACCCCGAAATCGGGCAGGGGGACCCCGAAAATGGGCAGGGGACCCCGAAAATGGGCAGGGGACCCCAGAAATGGGCAGGGGGACCCTGAAAATGGGCAGGGGGACCCCGAAAATGGGCAGGGGGACCCTGAAAATGGGCAGGGGGACCCCGAAAATGGGCAGGGGGACCCCGAAAATGGGCAGGGGACCCCGAAATCGGACAGGGGGACCCCGAAATCGGGCAGGGGGACCCCGAAAATGGGCAGGGGACCCTGAAAATGGGCAGGGGACACCAGAAATGGGGAGGGGACCCTGAAAATGGGCAGGGGACCCCAGAAATGGGCAGGGGACCCTGAAAATGGGCAGGGGGACCTCGAAAATGGGGAGGGGACCCCAGAAATGGGGAGGGGGACCCCGAAAATGAGCGGGGGACCCCGAAAATGGGGAGGGGGACCCCAAAAATGGGGAGGGCACCCCCGAAAATAAAGGGGGGGAACCCAAAAATGGGGAGAGATCCCAAAAACGGGCAGGGCACTGTCACCCCGTGTCACCCCGTGTCACCCTGTGTCACCCTGTGTCACCCTGTGTCACCCTGTGGCCCTGTGTGTCCCCTGTGTCACCCATGTCACCCTATGTCATCCTGTGTGTCCTGTGTCACTCGTGTCACCCTGTGTCACCCTGTTTGATCTCTGCGTCACCCTTGTCACCCTGTGTCACACTGTGTCACCCGTGTCAGCCCTGGGTCACCCTGTGTGTCCTGTGTCACTCTTGTCACCGTGTCACCCTGCGTCACCCTGTGTGACCCTGTGTGTCCCCTGTGTCGCCCCTGGGTCACCTGTGTGTTTTGTGTCACTTGTGTCACCCTGTGTGTCCTGTGTCACCCCGTGTGTCACCCGTGTCCGTGTCACCCGTGTCACTGTGTGTCACCGTGTCACTGTGTGTCACCCGTGTCATTCCGTGTGTCACCCGTGTCACTGTGTCACCTGTGTCACTGTGTGTCACCCGTGTCACTGTGTGTCACCCGTGTCACCGTGTCACCCCGTGTGTCACCCATGTCACCCGTGTCCGTGTGTCCCCGCAGGGGAGGTGGAGCTGGAGCTGCGCCTGGCGCGTTTCGAGCGGCTGATGGCGCTGTGCCCGCGGTGTCCCGTGTCCCGTCACCGTGTGTCACCCGTGTCACTGTGTGTCACCCGTGTCACCCCGTGTGTCACCCGTGTCACCGTGTCACCCGTGTCCGTGTCACCCCGCAGGGGAGGTGGAGCTGGAGCTGCGCCTGGCGCGCTTCGAGCGGCTGATGGCGCTGTGCCCGCGGTGTCACCCGTGTCACCGTGTGTCACTGTGTCACTGTGTGTCACCCGTGTCACCCCGTGTGTCACCGTGTCACCCGTGTCCGTGTCACCCCGCAGGGGAGGTGGAGCTGGAGCTGCGCCTGGCGCGTTTCGAGCGGCTGATGGCGCGGCGGCCGCTGCTGCTCAACAGCGTCCTGCTGCGCCAGAACCCCCACAACGTGCACGAGTGGCACAAGCGCGTGGCCCTGCACCAGGGACAGCCCGACAAGGTCCGGGGACACCGGGGACAGTGGGACACTGGGGACACTGGGGGGATTGGGGACATTTGGGGACAGTGGGGACATTGGGACATTGGGGACACTGGGGACATTTGGGGACAGTGGGGACACTGGGACATTGGGGACACTGGGGACACTGAGGACACTGGGGACATTGGGGACACTGGGGACATTGGGGACAGTGGGGACAGTGGGGACAGTGGGGACAGTGGGGACATGGGGACACTGGAGACATTGGGGACATTGGGGACATTTGGGACACTGGGGACACGGGGGACACTGGGGACGTGGCTGTTGGGTGCCGGGTGCGCCCGGGGGTTGTGGCTGGGATGGTCTGGGGGGTTGGGTGGCGGCTGTTGTGGCGGCTGTGCTGTCCCCGTGTCCCCAATGTCCTCCTGTGTCCCTGCTGTCCCTCTGTGCCGTGTCCCCTCTGTCCCCATGTCCCTCTGTCCCAGTGTCCCTGTGTCCCCTCTGTCCCTCTGTCCCGTGTCCTTGTGTCCCCATGTCCCTCTGTGCCGTGTCCTCTCTGTCCTTGTGTCCCCAGTGTCCCCTCTGTCCCTCGGTCCCTCTGTCCCATGTCCCCAACGTCCCCATGTCCCGTGTCCCGTGTCCCCATGTCCCCAACGTCCCCTGATGTCCCCATGTCCCTCTGTCCCATGTGTCCCTCTGTCCCGTGTCCCCAATGTCCCCCAATGTCCCCCGATGTCCCCGTGTCCCCAACATCCCCCGATGTCCCCCGTGTCCCCGATGTCCCTGATGTCCCCGATGTCCCCGTGTCCCCCGATGTCCCCGTGTCCCCGATGTCCCCGATGTCCCCCGATGTCCCCCGATGTCCCCGTGTCCCCGATGTCCCCGATGTCCCCCGATGTCCCTGTGTCCCCGTGTCTCCTGATGTCCCCGTGTCCCTCTGTCCCTCTGTCCCGTGTCCCCGATGTCCCTGATGTCCCCGATGTCCCCGATGTCCCCGATGTCCCTGATGTCCCCGTGTCCCTCTGTCCCTCTGTCCCGTGTCCCCAATGTCCCCTGATGTTCCCCGTGTCCCCAATGTCCCCCGATGTCCCCCGATGTCCCCATGTCCCCGTGTCCCCCGATGTCCCCATGTCCCCGTGTCCCCTGATGTCCCCGTGTCCCCGTGTCCCCAATGTCCCCTGATGTCCCCCGATGTCCCCCAATGTCCCCCGATGTCCCTGATGTACCCTGATGTCCCCGTGTCCCCGTCCCAGATCATCCAGACCTTCACGGAGGCCGTGCGCACGGTGGATCCCCAGCGCGCCACCGGCCGCCCCCACGAGCTCTGGGTGGCCTTCGCCCGCTTCTACGAGGACAACGGGCAGCTGGACGACGTGAGGGGCACCCCGAAACTGGGCACCCCGAAACCCTGAGGGGCACCCCGAAACTGGGCACCCCGAAACTGGGACACCCCGAAACCCTGAGGGACGCCCCAAAACCGGGGCACCCCGAAACCCGGGACACCCCAAAACCCTGGGCACCCCGAAACCCTGAGGGGCACCCCGAAACCCGGGGGGCACCCCGAAACTGGGACACCCTGAAACCCGGGGGGCACCCCGAAACCTGGGCACCCCGAAACCCTGGGGAACACCCCGAAACCCTGGGGAACACCCCGAAACCCGGGCAACCCGAAACTGGGACACCCCGAAACCCTGAGGGACGCCCCAAAACCGGGGCACCCCGAAACTGGGACACCCTGAAACCCGGGGGGCACCCCGAAACTGGGACACCCTGAAACCCTGAGGGACGCCCCAAAACCGGGGCACCCCGAAACTGGGACACCCCGAAACCCTGAGGGACACCCCAAAACTGGGGCACCCTGAAATGGGGACACCCCGAAACCCTGGGGAGCACCCCAAAACCCTGAGGGGCACCCCGAAACTGGGGCACCCTGAAACCCTGAGGGACACCCCATAACCATGAGGGACACCCCAAAACTGGGACACCCCGAAACCGGGACACCCCAAAACCTGCAGGCACTGCAAACCTGCCTGGGATACCGAAACCGGTCTGGGCCCCCAAAACCTGTCCCAGTGTCCCCAATGTCACCAACTGTCCCCAATGTCCCCCAATCCCCCCAGTGTCCCCAGTGTCCCCAGTGTCCCCCAATGTCCCCAATGTCCCCAATGTCCCCAGTGTCCCCAGTGTCCCCAATGTCCCCGATGTCCCCGATGTCCCCAGTGTCCCCAGTGTCCCCAATGTCCCAAATCCCCCCAATGTCCCCAATGTCCCCAATGTCCCCAGTGTCCCCAGTGTCCCCAGTGTCCCCAATGTCCCCAGTGTCCCCAGTGTCCCCAGTGTCCCCAGTGTCCCCAATGTCCCCAATGTCCCCAATGTCCCCAATCCCCCCAGTGTCCCCAGTGTCCCCAATGTCCCCAGTGTCCCCACTGTCCCCAGTGTCCCAAATCCCCCCAATGTCCCCAATGTCCCCAATGTCCCCAGTGTCCCCAGTGTCCCCAGTGTCCCCAATCCCCCCAGTGTCCCCAGTGTCCCCACTGTCCCCAGTGTCCCCAGTGTCCCCAATGTCCCCAATGTCCCCAGTGTCCCCAGTGTCCCCAGTGTCCCCAATGTCACCAATGTCCCCAGTGTCCCCAGTGTCCCCAGTGTCCCCAGTGTCCCCCAATGTCCCCAGTGTCCCCAGTGTCCCCAGTGTCCCCAATGTCCCCAATGTCCCCACTGTCCCCAATGTCCCCAGTGTCCCCAGTGTCCCCAGTGTCCCCAGTGTCCCCAATGTCCCCAGTGTCCCCAATATCCCCAGTGTCCCCGATGTCCCCGATGTCCCCAGTGTCCCCAGTGTCCCCAGTGATGTCCCCTGTGTCCCCAGGCCCGCTCCATCCTGTCCCGTGCCACGCGGGTTCGGTTCCGCCGCGTGGAGGATCTGGCGGCGATCTGGTGCGAGTTCGGGGAGCTGGAGCTGCGCCACCAGCGGCACCAGGAGGCGCTGAGCGTGCTGCGGGTGAGGGGGCACCCCAAAAACGGGACCCCAAAAATGGGACCCCAAAAATGGGCACCACAAAAATGGGACCCCAGATGGGACCCCAAAAACGGGACCCCAAAAACGGGACCCCGAAACGGGACCCCAAAAATGGGTACCACAAAACGGGACCCCGAAATGGGACCCCAAAAACGGGACCCCAAAAACGGGACCCCAAAAATGGGCACCACAAAAATGGGACCCCAAAAATGGGACCCCAAAAATGGGCACCACAAAATGGGGCCCCGAAATGGGACCCCAAAAACAGGACCCTGAAATGGGACACCTCAAAAACGGGACCCCAAAAATGGGCACCACAAAATGGGACCCCAAAAATGGGCACCACAAAATGGGACGCCAAAAATGGGACCCCGAAACGGGACCCCAAAATGGGACCCCAAAAACGGGACCCCAAAAACGGGCACCACAAAAATGGGATCCCAAAAATGGGACCCTGAAATGGGACACCTCAAAAACGGGACCCCAAAAATGGGCACCACAAAACAGGACCCCGTTTTTTCCCATTTCCCCGTTCCCACTCCCGTTTTTTCCCATTTTTTCCCATTTTCCCCGTTCCCACTCCCGTTTTTTCCCGTTCCCACACCCGTTTTTTCCCGTTTTTTCCCATTTCCCCGTTCCCACTCCCGTTCTTCCCCATTTTCCCCGTTTTTTCCTGTTTTTTCCCATTTTCCCCATTCCCACTCCCGTTTTTTCCCGTTTTCCCCATTCCCACTCCCGTTTTTTCCCGTTTTTCCCCGTTCCCACTCCCGTTTTTCCCCGTTTTTCTCCGTTTTCCCCATTCCCACTCCCGTTTTTTCCCATTTTTTCCCGTTTTTTCCCGTTCCCACTCCCGTTTTTTCCCGTTTATTCCCATTTTCCCCATTCCCACGCCTGTTTTTTCCTGTTTTTCCCCATTTTCCCCATTCCCACTCCCGTTTTTTCCCATTTTTCCCCGTTTTCCCCGTTCCCATTCCTGTTTTTCCCCGTTTTTCCCGTTTTCCCCGTTCCCATTCCCGTTTTTCCCCGTTTTTCCCGTTTTCCCCATTCCCACTCCCATTTTTTTCCATTTCCCCATTCCCACTCCCGTTTTTCCCGTTTTCCCCATTCCCACTCCCATTTTTTTCCATTTCCCCATTCCCACTCCCGTTTTTCCCGTTTTCCCCATTCCCACTCCCATTTTTTTCCATTTCCCCATTCCCACTCCCGTTTTTTCCCGTTTTCCCCATTCCCACTCCCGTTTTTTCCCATTTTTCCCCGTTTTTCCCCGTTCCCACTCCCGTTTTTCCCCGTTTTTCCCGTTTTCCCGCGGTTTCTCCCCAGAGAGCCACGGCGCTGCCGGCGCGCCGGGCCGAGTTCTTCGACAGCTCGGAGCCGGTGCAGAACCGGCTCTACAAATCCCTGCGCGTCTGGGCCATGCTGGCCGACCTGGAGGAGAGCCTGGGCACCTTCCAGGTGGGCACCGGGCACACCTGGGCACACCTGGGCACACCTGGGGGGGCATGGACACCTTCCTGGTGGGCACTGGGAACACCTGGGCACACCTGGGCACACCTGGGGGGACATGGACACCTTCCTGGTGGGCACTGGGAACACCTGGGCACACCTGGGCACACCTGGGGGGCATAGACACCTTCCTGGTGGGCACTGGGCACAACTGGGCACACCTGGGCACACCTGGGGGGACATGGACACCTTCCAGGTGGGCACCAGGCTCACCTGGGCACACCTGGGCTCACCTGGACACACCTGGGGGGACATGGACACCTTCCTGTTGGGCACTGGGCACACCTGGGCACACCTGGGCACACCTGGGGGGCATGGGGACACCTGGAGGAGAGGCTGGGCACCTTCCAGGTGGGCACCGGGCACACCTGGGTACACCTGGGCACACCTGGGGGGACATGGGCACACCTGGGCACAGCTGGGGACAGCACTGTGTCCCCGTGCCCGGGGTGTGCTGGACCTGCCTGTGACCCTGCTGTCCCCACGTCCCCTGACCGTGTCCCTGTCCCCTGTCCATGTCCCCATGTCCTCTGTCCCCATCCCTGTGTCCCTGTCCCTGTCCCCTTGTTCCTGTCCCCATGTCCCCATGTCCCCATCCCATGTCCCCATCCATGTCCCTATCCCTGTCCCCATCCCGTGTCCCCGTCCCGTGTTCCCATGTCCCCTTGTTCCCCATCCCATGTCCCCATGTCCCCATCCATGTCCTCATCCCCTGTCCCCATGTCCCCATGCCCTGTCCCCATCCTGTGTCCCATGTCCCATGTCCCGTGTCCCCATCCCGTGTCCGTGTCCGTGTCCGTGTCCGTGTCCGTGTCCGTGTCGGTGTCCCGCAGTCGACGCGGGCGGTGTACGAGCGCATCCTGGACCTGCGCATCGCCACCCCCCAGATCGTCATCAACTACGCGCTGCTGCTGGAGGAGCACGGCCGCTTCGAGGACAGCTTCAAGGTGACACGGGACGGGGACAGGGGACACTGGGGACACTGGGGACACTGGGGACAGCTGCAAGGTGACACGGGACAGGGGACAGGGAACAGCTTCAAGGTGACACGGGATGGGGACAGGGGACACTGGGGACACTGGGGACAGCTGCAAGGCGACACGGGACAGGGGACAGGGGGACAGCTTCAAGGTGACACGGGACAGGGGACACTGGGGACAGCTTCAAGGTGACACTGGGACCTGGGGACAGGGACACTGGGGACAGATGGGGACACAGGGGGATGGCTGGGGACAGCTGGGACAGCTTCAAGATGGCACCGGGACACTGGGGACAGCGGGGACAGTTGGGGACAGCTGGGGATGGCTGGGGACAGATGGGGACAGCTGGGACACTGTGGGGACAGTGCAGCACAGGGCTGGGGTCACCCAGAGAGGTTGGGGACATCCAGAGAGGGGTTGGGGACATCCAGAGGGGTGTTGGGGACAGCCAGAGGGGTTGGGGACACCCCAGGAGGGTGTTGGGGACACCCCAGTCACCCTGTGGCTCACAGAGGTGTCCCCGTGGGTGCACATGAGCGGTGTCCTGCTGTCCTGGTGGTGGCACTGTGTCCCCATGCCAATGTCCCCAGTGTCCCCAGTGTCCCCAGTGTCCCCAGTGTCCCCAATGTCCCCAATGTCCCCAATGTCCCCAGTGCCCCCAATGTCCCAATGACCCCCCCATGTCCCCAGTGTCCCCAATCCCCCCAGTGTCCCCAATCCCCCCAAATGTCCCCAATGTCCCCAATGTACCCAGTGTCCCCAATCCCCCCAGTGTCCCCAGTGTCTCCAATGTCCCCAATCCCCCCAGTGTCCCCAGTATCCCCAATGTCCCCAATCCCCCCCAATGTCCCCAATGTCCCCAATGTCCCAATGACCCCCCCATGTCCCCAATCCCCCCCAATGTCCCCAATCCCCCCCAATGTCCCCAGTATTCCCAGCATCCCCAATCCCCCCAGTGTCCCCAGTATCCCCAGTGTCCCCAGTGTCCCCAATGTCCCCAATGTCCCCAGTGTCCCCAATGTCCCCAGTATCCCCAATGTCCCCAGTGTCCCCAATGTCCCCAGTATCCCCAGCATCCCCAATCCCCCCAGTATCCCCAGTGTCCCCAGTGTCCCCAATGTCCCCGTGTCCCGCAGGCCTACGAGCGTGGCATCGCGCTGTTCCGCTGGCCGCACGTCGGGGACCTGTGGCTCACGTACCTCTCCAAGTTCGTGGCTCGTTACGGCGGCCGGAAGCTGGAGCGGGCCCGGGACCTCTTCGAGCAGGCGCTGGACGGGTGTCCCCCACAGCACGCCAAGAGTAGGGACAGGGACATGGGGACATGGGGACATGGGGGCACTGGGGACACTGGGGACATTGGGGACACTGGGGACACTGGGAACATGGGGGACATTGGGGGGGCATTTGGGACATTGGGGACATTGGGGACATGGGGACACTGGGGATTTTGGGGGGACATTGAGGACACGGGACGGGGGGACACTGGGGACATTGGGGGCACTGGGGGGATTGGGGACATTGGGGACATTGGGGACACTGGGGACACTGGGGACACTGGGGACATTGGGGACACTGGGGACACTGGGGACATTGGGGATATTGGGGACATTGGGGACATTGGGGACATTGGTGGCATTTGGGACACTGGGGACACTGGGGACACTGGGGACACTGGGGACAGTGGTGGCATTGGGGACATGGCAGGTAGAGGGGAGCGGGGGGTGCCAGGACAGGTGTCCCTGTCTCTGTCCCCTCACTGTCCCCATGTGTCCCCTCCCTGTCCCTCCATGTCCCCGTGTGTCTCCCCTGTGTCCCCTGCATGTCCCCTTGTCCCCTCACTGTCCCTGTCCATGTCCCCTCCGTGTCCCCATGTGTCCTCTCCTTGTCCTTGTGTGTCCCATGTTCCTGTGTGTCCCCTCTGTGTCCCCACATGTCCCCATATCTGTCGTCATGTCTCCCCTGTGTCCCCATGTCCATGTCCCCGTGTCCCCCACATGTTCCCTCCATGTCCCCATGCCCTCCCATGTCCCCGTGTCCCCCCGTGTCTCTCACCTCAATGTGTCTTCACATGTCCCCGTGTCCCCCCATGTCCTCCCATGTCCCCGTGTGTCCCCGTGTCCCCACATGTCCCTGTGTCCCCTCCATGTCCTCATGTCCCTGTGTCCCCCTGTCCCCATGTCCCCATGTCCTTGTGTACCCCCGTGTCCCCCTGTCCCCCCGTGTCCCCATGTCCCCACATGTCCCCTCATGTCCCTGTGTGCCCGTGTCCCCCCCTGTCCCCCCATGTCCCTGTGTCTCTCACGTGCCGTGTCCTCCCGTGTCCCCGTGTCCCCCGCGTATCCCCGTGTCCCTCACATCCCCATGTCCCCGTGTCCCTCACGTGCCGTGTCCTCCCGCATGTCCCCGTGTCCCTCACGTCCCCATGTCCCCCTGTGTGTCCCCGTGTCCCTCACGTGCCGTGTCTCCCTGCGTGTCCCTGTGTCCCCCCACACGTCCCCATGTCCCTCACGTGCCGTGTCCCCCCGTGTCTCGTGTCCCCCCCGTGTCCCCGTGTCCCGTGTCCCCCCGCGTGTCCCGTGTCCTCCCGTGTCCCCGTGTCCCCCTGTGTGTCCCCGTGTCCCTCACGTCCCCGTGTCCCCCCATGTCCCCATGTCCCCCTGTGTGTCCCTGTGTCCCTCACGTGCCGTGTCCCCCCGTGTCCCATGTCCCCCCCCGTGTCCCATGTCCCCCCGCGTGTCCCGTGTCCCCGCGTGTCCCGTGTCCCATGTCCCCCCCCGTGTCCCCCCGTGTCCCCGTGTCCCGTGTCCCCCGCGTGTCCCCGTGTCCGTGTCCCGTGTCCCCGTGCCCGCAGCCATCTTCCTGCTGTACGCGCGGCTGGAGGAGCGCTTCGGGCTGGCGCGCCGGGCCATGGCGGTGTACGAGCGCGGCACGCGGGCGGTGCCGCCGGCGCAGCAGGCCGACATGTTCCACATCTACATCCGCCGCGCCGCCGAGCTCTTCGGCGTCACCCACACGCGCCCCATCTACCAGAGAGCCATCGAGGTGGGCACCTGGGGGCACCTGGGGGCACCTGGGCACACCTGGGGGCACCTGGCACACCTGGGCGCACCTGGGGGCACCTGGGCACACCTGGGCACACCTGGGGGCTGGGCACCCTGGGGCTATGGGGCACTGAGGGGTACCCAGAGCTCTTCAGCGTCACCCACACGCGCCCCATCTACCAGAGAGCCATCGAGGTGGGCACCTGGGCACACCTGGGGCACCTGGGCACACCTGGGGGCACCTGGCACACCTGGGGGCACCTGGCACACCTGGGCACACCTGGGGGCACCTGGGGCACCTGGGGGCATGGGGGTACCTGGGGACTGGGCACACCTGGGGGCCTGGGGGCACTGAGGGGTCACCCACATGCGCCCCATCTACCAGAGAGCCATCGAGGTGGGCACCTGGGCACACCTGGGCACACCTGGGGGCACCTGGGCACACCTGGGGGCTGGGCACACCTCGGGCACTGAGGGGTCACCCACATGCGCCCCATCTACCAGAGAGCCATCGAGGTGGGCACCTGGGCACACCTGGCACACCTGGCACACCTGGGGGCACCTGGCACACCTGGGCACACCTGGCACACCTGGGCACACCTGGGACACATCTGGACCACCTGGGGGCACTCTGGGGCTGGGCACAGCTGCCCACACCTGGGGGGCTGGGGACACTGAGATGGGGACAGGTGGGCACTGGGAGACACGGGTGGCACAGGTGGGCACAGGTGGCAGAGGTGGCACAGGTGGGCATAGCTGGGCACAGGTGCCCCAGGTGTCACTGGTGGGTACAGGTGGCACAGGTGGGCACTGGTGGCCCAGTGTCACCAGTGGCCCAGGTGTCCGAGGTGTCCCAGTGTCACGGGTGGCACCGTGACCAGGTGGCACAGGTGGCACAGGTGGGCACTGGTGTCACAGGTGTCACAGGTGTCCTGGGTGTCAGTGCCATGCCACGCCCAGGTGGGTACAGGTTTCCCAGGTAGACACAGGTGTCACCACTGTCCCGTGCCAAGGTGGGCACAGGTGGGCACGGGTGTCCTGGGTGGGCACAGGTGGGCACAGGTGTCCTGGCTGTCCCAGGTGGGCACAGGTGTCCTGGGTGGGCACAGGTGGCACAGGTGTCCTGGGTGGGCACAGGTGTCCTGGGTGGGCACAGGTGGGCACAGCTGGGCCCAGGTGGGCCCAGGTGGCACAGGTGTCCTGGGTGGGCACAGCTGGGCCCAGGTGGCACAGGCGTCCCGGGTGGGCACAGATGTCCTGGGTGGGCACAGGTGGGCACAGGTGGGCCCAGGTGGCACAGGCGTCCCAGGTGTGCCATCTGTCCCAGGTGGACACAGGTGTCCCGGGTGGGCACAGGTGTCCCAGGTGTTACAGGTGGGCCCAGGTGACACAGGTGTCTCAGGTGGGCACAGGTGTCCTGGGTGGGCACAGCTGGGCACAGCGGGGCCCAGGTGGCACAGGTGTCCTGGGTGGGCACAGGTGTCCCAGGTGTTACAGGTGGGCCCAGGTGACACAGGCGTCCCGGGTGGGCACAGGTGTCCTGGGTGGGCACAGCTGGGCACAGCTGGGCCCAGGTGGCACAGGTGTCCTGGGTGGGCACAGGTGTCCCGGGTGGGCACAGCTGGGCTCAGGTGGGCCCAGGTGGCACAGGCGTCCCGGGTGGGCCCAGCTGTGCCCAGCTGTGCCAGCTGTGCCAGCTGTGCCAGCTGTGCCAGGTGTGGCAGGCGTGGCAGCGTCCCGGCCGCCCGCGGCAGGTGCTGGGCGACGAGGCGGCGCGGGAGCTGTGCCTGCGCTTCGCCGACATGGAGTGCAAGCTGGGCGAGGTGGATCGGGCACGCGCCATCTACACCTACTGCTCCCAGATCTGCGACCCGCGGGTGAGCGGGCACGGGGCACGGGGCTGGGGGACTGGGGGGACTGGGGGGACTGGGAGGGACTGGGAGGGACTGGGAGGACTGGGGGGGATTGGGAGGGGATTGGGAGGGACTGGGATGGGATTGGGAGGGACTGGGATGGGATTGGGGGGGATTGGGAGGGGATTGGGAGGGACTGGGATGGACTGGGAGGGGACTGGGAGGGAACTGGGAGGGAACTGGGGGGGACTGGGGGGACTGGGATGGACTGGGATGGACTGGGAGGGACTGGGATGGGATTGGGAGGGACTGGGAGGGGACTGGGATGGACTGGGATGGACTGGGAGGGACTGGGAGGAACTGGGATGGACTGGGATGGACTGGGATGGGACTGGGGGACACTGGCGGCACCCTCTGCTCCCAGATCTGCGACCCACGGGTGAGGTGGCACCCGGCCAGGAGTGTCCCCATGTCCCTGACAGTGTCCCTGCATTGTCCCCATGTCCCTCATGATGTCCCCATGTCCCTGACACTGTCCCCATGTCCCCATGTCCCCATGTCCCCAGATCACGGGCAGCTTCTGGCAGACGTGGAAGGAGTTTGAGATGTGACAGTGTCCCCGTGTCCCCATGTCTCTCATGATGTCCCCATGTTCCTGTCCCAGATCACGGGCAGCTTCTGGCAGACGTGGAAGGAGTTTGAGATGTGACCCTGTCCCCGTGTCCCCATGTCCCTGATGATGTCCCCATGTCCCTGTCCCTGTCCCAGATCACGGGCAGCTTCTGGCAGACGTGGAAGGAGTTTGAGATGTGACCCTGTCCCCATGTCCCTCATGATGTCCCCATGTCCATGTCCCAGATCACGGGCAGCTTCTGGCAGACGTGGAAGGAGTTTGAGATCCGCCACGGCAACGAGGACACCATCCGGGAGATGCTGCGCATCAAGCGCAGCGTCCAGGCCACCTACAACACCCAGGTGAACTTCATGGCCTCGCAGATGCTCAAAGTGTCCGGCAGCGCCACCGGAACGGGTACGGCACCGGGACCCGGGCACGGGGGCACGGGGGGTACGGGCGTGGCACCGGGGGCACGGGTACGGCACCGGGCATGGGGGCACGGGGAGCGTGGGGGGTCCCGGATGTCCCGGGGGGTCCTGGGGGATCCCTGGAGGTGTCCCAGGGGGTCCATGGGGGGGTCTCGGATGTCCCGGGGGGTCCTGGGGGGTCCCAGGGCATCCATGGGGGGGTCCTGGGGGGTCCCTGGGGGATCCCTGGAGGTGTCCCAGGGGGTCCATGGGGGGGGGTCCCAGATTTCCCTGGGGGTCCTGGGGGGTCCCTGGAGGTGTCCCAGGGGGCCCATGGGGGGTCCTGGATGTCCCGGGGGGTCCTGGGGGGTCCCGGGGCATCCATGGGGGGGTCCTGGGGGGTTCCTGGGGGATACCCAGGGAGTCCATGGGGGGGATCCATGGGGGTCCATGGGGGGGTCAATGGGTGATCCCTTGGGGGGTCCATGGGGGTCCTGGGTGTCCCAGGGGATCCCTGGGGGATCCCTGGGGGGTCCCTGGGGGGGTGGATGGGGGATCCCTGGGGGGGTCCATGGGGGGGTCCTGGGGGGGTCCTGGGACCCCAGGGGTTCCATGGGGGGGTCCATGGGGGTCACAGGGTGCCATGGGGAGACCCAAGCTACCATGGGGGGTCCTGGGGGATCCCTGGGGGGGTCCATGGGGGTGCTCCAGGGGGTCCCTGGGGGTGCCCCAGGGGTCCCGGTGCCCACGCTGACCCTGGGCAGTGTCGGACCTGGAACTGGGGGGGTCCCGGGGGGTCCCTGGGGGGGTCCATGGGGGTGCTCCGGAGGGTCCATGGGGGTCCCTGGGGGTGCCCTGGAGGGGGTCCCGGTGCCCACGCTGACCCTGGAGGGTCCTGGGGGGTCCCTGGGTGATCCCCGGGGGTCCCGGTGCCCACGCTGACCCTGGGCAGTGTTGGACCTGGAACAGGGGGGACCATGGGGGTCCCTGGGGTGCCCGGGGTGCCGGTGCCCACGCTGACGGTGCTGTGGGTAGTGTCAGACCTGGCACTGGGGGGTCCCGGGGGGTCCCTGGGGTGCCCGGGGGTCCCGGTGCCCACGCTGACCCTGGGGGGTGCCCGGGGGTCCCGGTGCCCACGCTGACGGTGCTGTGGGCAGTGTCGGACCTGGCACCGGGGGGTCCCGGGGGTGCCCGGGGGGTCCCTGGGGTGCCCGGGGTCCCAGCGCCCACGCTGACGGTGCTGTGGGCAGTGTCGGACCTGGCACCGGGGGGTCCCGGGGGGTCCCGGGGGGTCCCGGGGGGTCCCTGGGGTGCCCGGGGGTCCCTGGGGTGCCGGGGTGCCGGCGCCCACGCTGACGGTGCTGTGGGCAGTGTCGGACCTGGCGCCGGGGCAGAGCGGGCTGGACGAGATGAAGCTGCTGGAGCAGCGCGCCGAGGCGCTGGCGGCCGAGGCCCAGCGGGACGCGCCGCGCCCGCCCCAGCGCCTGCTCTTCGTCAGGTGAGCCCGCGGCGCCGGCCCTGGCACGCACACCCAACCCTGGCACACCCCTGGCACACCCCTGACACGCCCCTGACACAGCCACAGAACCCTGGCACGGCCCTGGCACGGCCCTGGCACGCCGCCCAACCCTGACACGGCCCTGACATGCCAATGACACGCCCACCCAACCCTGACACGCCACTGACACGCCCACGGAACCCTGGCACGCACACGGAACCCTGACACGGCCCTGGAACACCCCTGACACGCCCACCCAACCCTGACACGGCCCTGACACGGCCCTGACACGCCCCTGACACGCCCACCCAACCCTGACACGCCACTGACACGCCCCTGGCACACCCACGGAACCCTGGCACACCCAATGAACCCTGACACACCCAATGAACCCTGACATGCCCCTGGCACACCCCTGACACGCCCATGGAACCCTGACACGCCCACAGAACCCTGACATGCCCCTGGCACGCCCCTGACACGCCCACGGAACCCTGACACACCCACGGAACCCTGACATGACCCTGGCACGCCCCTGACACACCCCTGACACACCCACGGAACCCTGACACGCCCACGGAACCCTGACACGCCCCTGACACACCCCTGACACACCCACAGAACCCTGACACGCCCACAGAACCCTGACACACCCACGGAACCCTGACACGCCCCTGACACACCCCTGACACACCCACAGAACCCTGACACACCCACGGAACCCTGACAAGCCCCTGACACATCCCTGACACACCCACAGAACCCTGGCACGCCCCTGACACACCCCTGACACGCCCACGGAACCCTGACACGCCCCTGGCACGCCCACCCAACCCTGACACGCCCCTGACACGCCACCCAACCCTGACACGCCACCCAACCCTGACACGCCACCCAACCCTGACACGCCCACCCAACGCTGACATGCCCCTGACACGCCCCTGACACACCCATGGAACCCTGACACACCCCTGACACGCCCACCCAACCCTGACACGCCCAATGAACCCTGACACGCCCCTAACACACCCAATGAACCCTGACACGCCTCTGACACGCCCATGGAACCCTGCCACGCCTCTGACACTCCCACGGAACCCTGACATGCCCACAGAACCCTGACACGCCCCTGACACACCCAAGGAACCCTGCCACGCCCCATGAACCCTGACACACCCAATTCACCATGCCACACCCCTGCCACGCCCCTGCAACGCCCACCAAACCCTGCCACACCCGCTGCCACACCCATCAATCCCTGCCACTCCCAATGAACCCTGGCACGCCCAATGAACCCTGCCACGCCTACTACCACACCCACCGAACCCTGCCATGCCCACCGAACCCTGCCACGCCCAATGAACCCTGTCATGCCCGTTACCACACTCACCGAACCCTGCCATGCCCCTGCCATGCCCACGGAACCTTGCCACGCCCCTGCCACGCTCACTTTGCACTGGCACACCCATTGAACCATGCCACACCCATCAAACCAGGCCACGCCCCTGCCACACCCATCAAACCGTGCCGTGGCTGTCTAACCCTGCCACGCCCCGTGCCACGCCCACCCAACCCTGCCACGCCCATCAAACCTTGCCACGCCCACCCAACCCTGCCACACCCACTTGACTGTGCCACGCCCACGTCACACCGCCACGCCCGCCCAGCCCTGCCACACCCATCAAACCATGCCGTGGCCGTCTAACCCTGCCATGCCCCGTGCCACGCCCACCCAACCATGCCACGCCCCATGCCACGCCTGTCTAACCATACCACGGCCATGGAATCCTGCCACGCCCAGTGCCACGCCCACCAAACCTTGCCACGCCCACTTAAGTGTGCCACCCGCACCTGGTGGTGCCGTGCCCAGTGCCACGCCCACCAAATCCTGCCACGCCCCGTGCCACGCCCACTTACCTGTGTCACGCCCACCTGGGGGCGCCACGCCACGTGCCACGCCCACCTAACCCTGCCATGCCCACCCACCTGTGCCATGCCCACCTGTGCCACACCCAACTAACAGTGCCACACCCACCTGACCCTGCCACGCCCACCCACCTGTGGCAAGCCCACCTAAACCTGCCACGCCCACCCAGCTGTGCCACGCCCACCCAGCTGTGCCACACTCACCTGACACTGCCACACCCACCCACCTGTGCCACGCCCACCTAACCCTGCTACACCCACCCAACTGTGCCACGCCCACCTGACCCTGCCACGCCCACCCACCTGTGGCAAGCCCACCTAAACCTGCCACGCCCACCCAGCTGTGCCACTCACCTGACACTGCCACACCCACCTGTGCCACACCCACCTAAACCTGCCACGCCCACCTGACCCTGCCACACCCACCCAAATGTCCCACGCCCACCTAAACCTGCCACGCCCACCCACCTGTGCCACGCCCACCCACCTGTGCCACGCCCACCCGATGCTGCCACGCCCACCCGATGCTGCCACGCCCACTGCCACACTCACAGCCTCCCCCATCTCCCCTGTGGGTGCAGAGTTTGGGGTCTCGGTGCCATTTTGGGTCTCTGGGTGCCGCTTTTGGGGTCCCCCTGGGTTCCAACGGGTTTTGGGGTCCCAATCCTGATTTTGGGGTCTCCCCTGCCAACGGGTTTTGGGGATCCCTGGTGCTAATTCGGGGTCCCCACGTGCCGATTTTGGGGTGCCCTGGGGTCGTGATGGATTCTGGGGGCTCTGGGTGGTGATTTTGGGTTGTCCTCGGGGTTGTGATTTTGGGGTCCCGATGTTGGTTTTGGGGTCCCAGTGCCCATTTTGGGGTGCCCCGGGGTTGTGATGGATTTTGGGGGCTCTGGGTGTCAATTCTGGGGTGCCCCTGGGTAAAAACGGGTTTTGGGGTCCTGATGTCAATTTTGGGGTTCTAGTGCTGATTTTGGGGTGTCCCGAGGTCGCGATGGATTTTGGGGCACCCCAGGGGGTCGTGATGGATTTTGGGGTGCCAGTGCCGATTTTGGGGTTCTAGTGCCCATTTTGGGGTGCCCCGGGGTCGCGATAGATTTTGGGGCACCCCGGGGTTGCGATGGATTTTGGGAGCTCTGGGTGCCGATTTTGGGTTCTCCCCGGGGTTGCGATGGATTTTGGGGTGCCGGTGCCGATTTTGGGGTGCCCCGGGGGGGTCGCAATGGATTTTGGGGTGCCGGTGCCGATTTTGGGGTGCCCCGGGGGGGTCGCGATGGATTTTGGGGTGCCGGTGCCGGTTTTGGGGCGCCCCCAGGGGTCACGATGGATTTTGGGGTTCTTGTGCCGGTTTTGGGGTGCCCCCGGTGCTGACGTGGGGTCGGGGCAGGGCCGAGGCCCCCCGGGGGCTGAGCCCCCCCTGTCCCTGCAGGGGAACCCCGAGGAGATCGAGCTGGACGAGGAGGGGGAGGAGCCCGACGGTACCGGGGGAGGGGCTGGGGGAGGGGCACACGGGGAGGGGGAGGGGCTGGGGGAGGGGCACACGGGGAGGGGGAGGGGCTGGGGGAGGGGCTGGGGAGGAGGGGGAGGGGGTGGGGGAGGGGCACAGGGGGAGGGGGAGGGGATGGGGAGGGGGAGGGGCTGTGGGGAGAGGCTGGGGAGGAGGGGGAAGGGCTGGGGGGAGGGGGAGGGGCCCGATGGTGCCAGGGGGAGGGGAAGGGAAGGGGCTGGGGGGAGGGGAAGGGGCACAGAGGGAGGGGGAGGGGCTGGGGGGAGGAGCCTGACAATACCGTGGGGGGGAGGGGCACGAGGGGGGAGGGGCAGTGGGATTTGGGGTGGGGGGGGAGGGGTCCTGGGCACAGCCCTGTTTGGGGATGGGTGAGCGCCCCTCCCCCACCCTGACCCTCCCCCTCCCCTCCCCTCCCCCAGAGGTGCAGCTGGAGCAGCGCCAGGTCCCGGCCTCGGTTTTTGGGGGGCTCAAGGACGACTGAGACCCCCAGGGGCGCCCCTCCCCCCCCAATAAAAACCCCCTTTGGACACGGCCCGGCTGCTCTCGTTTTGGGGGTCCCCCTCCGGTTTTGGGGTCCCCTCCCCCTCCCCGAGTGACAGAGACCCCTGAGGGTGGGGGAGGGGCAGGGCTGCCCCCCCCACTTCAGCTTTTATTGCCCTGGGGAGGTTTTGGGGGGCCCGGGGGGGGTTTGGGGGTCCCCGGGGGTGTTTTGGGGGTCCCCGGGGGGGGTTTGGGGGTCCCCGGGGGTGTTTTGGGGGTCCCCGAGGGTGTTTTGGGGGTCCCCGGGGGTCCCGAGGCTGTCCAGGAGCCGCTGGGCGAAGGCCTGCTCCATCTGGGGGGAGGGGAAAGGGGGGAGACCCCTGAGAGACCCCCCCCAAAATCCCCTCTCCCCACTGAGGGACCCCAGACCCAAAACCCCAGAGCCTGGGGGACCCCCCAAAATCCCCCAAGGCCCCCCAAAACCCCTCAGGGACCCCCCCCAACATCCCCAGGATCCCCCCAGAGCCCCCCAAGACGTCCTCAGGGACCCCCAACACCCCCCAGGAGCCCCCAAAACACCCAAGGACCCCCAAGATCCCTTAAGTACCCCCCAAAACCCCCCAGGACCCCTCAGGGACCCCCAAAACCCCCCAGGACTCCCCCAGAACCCCTCAGGAGCCCTCCAAGGGCTCCCCCAAAATCTCCCAGCACCCCTAAAACCCCTCAGGAGCCCCCTAAGGGCTCCCCGGACCCCCCAACCCCTCATGACCTTCCCAGGACCCCCCCAAACCCCTCAGGGACCCCCCAGCATCCCCAGGGACCCCCCCCAGGACCCCTTAGGGACCCCCCAAACCCCCCAGGACCCCTTAGGGACCCCCAACATCCCCAGGGACCCCCGCAGGACCCCCCAACATCCCCAGGATCCCCCCAGGATGCCCCAAACCCTACAGGGACTCCCCCCAGGACCCCCAAAACCACCCTGGACCCTTTAGGGACCCCTTTGGGACCCCCAAAACCCCCCAGGGACCACCCCCAGGACCCATTAAGGACCCCCAACATCCCCAGGGACCCCCCCAGGATGTCCCAAACCCTCCAGGGACTCCCCCCAGGACCCCCAAAACCCCCCGGGACCCCTTAGGGACCCCCAGCATCCCCAGGGACCCCCCCCAGGACACCCCAACATCCCCCAGGACCCCTTAGGGGCCCCCAGCATCCCCAGGGACCCCCCCCAGGACACCCCAACATCCCCAGGGACCCCCCCAGGACCCCCAAACCCCCCAAAACCCCTCAGGACCCCTTAGGGACCCCCAACATCCCCAGGGACCCCCCGAGGATGCCCCAAAACCCCCCAGGACCCCCCCAGGACCCCCAACATCCCCAGGGACCCCCCCCAGGACACCCCAACATCCCCCAGGACCCTCCCCAGGACCCCTTAGGGACCCCCAACATCCCCAGGGACCCCCCGAGGATGCCCCAAAACCCCCCAGGACCCCCCCAGGACCCCCAACATCCCCAGGGACCCCCCAGGATGCCCCAAACCCTACAGGGACTCCCCCCAGGACCCCCAAAACCCCCGGGACCCCCCCAGGACCCCTTAGGGCCCCCAACATCCCCAGGGACCCCCCGAGGATGCCCCAAAATCCCCCAGGACCCCCAACATCCCCCAGGACCCTTTAGGGACCCCTTAGGGACCCCCAACGTTCCCAGGGACCCCCCGGACCCCTTCGGGACCCCCGGCCCTCGCCCACCTCCAGCCGCAGCCCCTCCCCGCCGGGGCCGCCGCGCAGCTCCAGCGTCACCCGGTGCGGGGGGCGGGGCCCGAGCCCGGCCCGGTGCCGCGCCAGCTCTGGGGGGGGAGGGGGATGGGGGCGGGGCCGGGCGGGCCCCTCCCCCACCCCGCGCCTCGGGGCCCTCCCCATCCCGGAAGTGTCCATCTTCGCATCCCAGAAGTGCCCCTCCCCATCCCGGAAGTGCCCATCTTCCAATCCCGGAAGTGCCCCTCCCCATCCCGGAAAGTGCCCCTCCCCATCCCGGAAGTGTCCATCTTCGCATCCCGGAAATGCCCTTACCCATCCCGAAAGTGCCCTTACCGATCCCGGAAGTGCCCCTCCCCATCCCGGAAATGCCCTTACCCATCCCGAAAGTGCCCTTACCCATCCCGGAAAGTGCCCCTCCCCATCCCGGAAGTTCCTCTCCCCATCCCGGAAATGCCCTTACCCATCCCGGAAAGTGCCCCTCCCCATCCCGGAAGTGCCCTTACCCATCCCGGAAGTCCTCTTATCCATCCCGGAAATGCCCTTACCCATCCCGGAAGTGCCCCTCCTCATGCCGGAAGTGCCCCTCCCCATCCTGGAAAGTGCCCTTACCCATCCCGGAAGTCCCCTTATCCATCCCGGAAGTCCCCTCCTCCATCCCGGAAGCCCCCTTATCCATCCCGGAAGTCCCCTTATCCATCCCGGAAGTCCCCTCCCCAATCCCGGAAGTCCCCTTATCCATCCCGGAAGTCCCCTCCCCAATCCCGGAACTCCCCTCCCCCCACCGGAAGCGCCCCTCACCCTCCCGGAAGCGGCGTGCGTCGAAGGGCTGCAGCAGCTCCCCCGGGGGGAGGGGCCCGTGGGGGGCGTGGGGGGCGCGGAGGGCGCCGGGGCCGGGCCCGGGGCCGAGCCGGAGGCGCAGGAAGAGCCCGCGGGGGGCGCTGCTGAGCAGCAGCTCCGGGCCCGTCCCCCCCGGCAGCCGCAGGCGCGGCAGCGGCGGAGGAAGCGCCCCCTGGCGGCCGGGAGGACTCGGCGGGTGCCCCCCCGTGGGCAGCGCCCCCTGGCGGCCGGGAGGACTCAGCAGGTATTCCCCCGCGGGCAGCGCCCCCTGGCGGCCCGGAGGACTCAGCAGGTATTCCCCTGCGGGCAGCGCCCCCTGCCACGCCACGGCCCGGCCCCGGCGCAGCCGCAGCAGCAGCGCCGCGTCCCCTGCGGGGGAGGGTCAATGGGGGCGGGGCCCAAGGAAGGGGGAGGAGCCACGATTGGGCGGGGTTAGGGTTGGGGGCGTGGTTCAGTTTGGGGGAGGAGCCAGGATGGGGTGGGGTTAGGGCTGGGGGCGTGGCTCAGTTTGGGGGAGGAGCCACGACTGGGCGGGGTTAGGTTTGGGGGCGTGGCTCAGTTTGGGGGAGGAGCCAGGACGGGGTGGGGTCAATGGGGGTGTGGCTCAGTTTTTGGGTGGAGCCACGATTGGGTGGGGTCAATTTTGGGGGCGTGGCTCAGTTTTGGGGGAGGAGCCAGGATTGGGCGAGGTCAGTGTTGGGGGCATGTTTCAGTTCTGGGGAAGGAGCCATGATTGGGTGGGGTTAGGTTTGGGGGCGTGGCTCAGTTTAGGGGAGGAGCCACGATTGGGCGGGATAAGGGTTGGGGGCGTGGCTCATTTTGGGGGAGGAGCCAGGACGGGGTGGGGTCAATGGGGGTGTGACTTCGTTTTTGGGTGCAGCCACGATTGGGTGGGGTCAATTTTGGGGGCGTCACTCAGTTTTTGGGTGGAGCCAGGACTGGGTGGGGTCAATGTTGGGGGCGGGGCTCAGTTTTGGGGAGGAGCCACGATTGGGTGGGGTCAGTCTTGTGGGCGTGGCTCAATTTGGGGGCGGAGCCATGATTGGGTGGGGTCAATTTTGGGGGCGTGGCTCAGTTTTGGGGGAGGAGCCACGATTGGGCGGGGTCAGTGTGGGGGCGTGGCTTGGTTTTGGGGGAGGAGCCAGCACAGGGCGGGGGTGTTGCCGCGCTGTGATTGGCCAGGCTTGGCTCCTCCCCCTTGTGGGCGTGGCTTACCGGTCGCCGGGGGGAGGGGCTCGGCGCTCTCCACCTCGATCCGCAGCGGCGCTTCCGGGGGCGGGGCCTCGGCTGAAGGGGCGGGGTCAGGCGGCGGCCACGCCCCCCGCCCCGCCCCCAAGGCCGCCCCAGCCCCTCCCCCGCTCTCACCGGGCTTCTCGTCGTCCTCCGGGGCTCCGTCCCGGCTCTCGGGGGGCGGCGTCGGGGGGAGGGGCTCGGTGGGGCTCAGCCCCGCCTCCCCCCGGCCCTGCCGCCCCTTGGGGGCTTTGGGCTCTGGGTGGGGGGGGGGCACCGGGTCGGTCAATCCGGCCCCGGCCCCATTCGGCTCCTCCCTTTGGCCTCCCCCGCCTCAGGACCCTCCCCCACCCGCGCCCCTCCTGATTTGGGGGTTCCCCACCCTGCCCGGGCCCACCCCGGTGCCGGTGTGTCCCCCCAAAATTCCATCCCTGGTGTGTCCCCCCCAAGTTCCATCCCCGGTGTCCCCCCCACATTCCATCCCCTCACCCCATTTCCAGTATGTCCCCCCCAAATTCCATCCTCTTTCCCCTTTTCCGGTGTGTCCCCTGTGTTTAGTTCCTATTCCCTATGTGACCCCCCCCCCATACTCTGCACCCATTTCCCGTGTGCCCCCCCATATTCCGTCCCCCCACCCCCCATTTCCCGTGTCCCCCCAATCTCCCTCTCCGCCTCGCTGTGCGTCCCATTCCCAGTGCCCCGGCTCGGTTCCCAGTCCCCGTTCCCATTCCCTGTTCCTGTTCCCATTCTTGGTTCCCGTTCCCATTCCCGTTCCCATTCGCATTCCCATCCCTGTTCCCATTTCCCCATTCCCATTTCCCCATTTCCTATTCCCATTCCTGGTGCCCAGTTCCCATTCCCATTCCCATTCCCCATTCCCGTCCCCATTCCCATTCCCGTTCCCGTCTCACCGCGGGCGGGCAGCAGCCGGTACACGTGGTAGGGCCGGGCTCCGTTTCCCATTCCCCATTCCCGTTCCCATTCCTGATCCCATTCCCATTCCCATTCCCCATTCCCGTTCCCATTCCCCGTCCCGTTCCCATTCCCGTTCCCGTCTCACCGCGGGCGGGCAGCAGCCGGTACACGCGGTAGGGCCGGGCTCCGTTTCCCATTCCCCGTTCCCGTTCCCATTCCTGTTCCCATTCCCATTCCCATTCCCGTCCCCATTCCCCATTCCCATTCCCCATTCCCATTCCCCGTTCCCATTCCCGTTCCCGTCTCACCGCGGGCGGGCAGCAGTCGGTACACGCGGTAGGGCCGGGCTCCGTTCCCGTTCCCATTCCCCATTCCCCATTCCCATTCCCATTCCCCATTCCCGTTCCCATTCCAGTCCCCATTCCCATTCCCATTCCCCGTTCCCCGTTCCCGTCTCACCGCGGGCGGGCAGCAGCCGGTACACGCGGTAGGGCCGGGCTCCGTTTCCCATTCCCATTCCCCATTCCCCATTCCCATTCCCGTTCCCATTCCCGTTCCCGTCTCACCGCGGGCGGGCAGCAGCCGGTACACGCGGTAGGGCCGGGCTCCGTCGGCGCGGCCGCGCCCGGGCAGCGCCTGGAACTCGGGGCTGCGGTTCAGGGCGCAGCGCAGCCGCGTCTTCCAGCCCGCGGGGTCCGGGGGGTCCCCGGGCCGCAGCCGCCCCTTGAACTCCGCCCACGCCTGCCGACACGCCCACCTCATTAGCATAGTGCGGACACGCCCACCTCATTAGCATAGCCCCGCCCATACGACCCCGCTCGGCCCCGCCCCCTGCTCGGAGCCCCACCCGCGGTTTCCTGGCCACGCCCCTCTTGGCCCCGCCCCCTCACAAAGCCCCGCCCCCGATTGGCTCCTCCCCCAGAGGGGGCGTGGCCCAATCAGCTCCTCCTCCCCTATGGCTCCGCCCCCTCTTTGGCCCCTCCCACTTTCTCGGCCCCGCCTCTCAAGCAGGCCCCGCCCATTGGCGCGCAGAGTCCCGCCCCTCCCATAGCCCTGCCCTCGGTGCAGCCAATCACCTTTCAGAGCCGCCCCAGGCCCCGCCCCTCATCTGGCCGGATCCCCTTGGCCCCGCCCCTCACCCTGCAGGCCCCGCCCCTTTCTCAGCCCCTCACCCTTCAGAACCTGCCCCTCACCCTTCAGGCCCCGCCCCTGTCTCAGACCCCGCCCCTCACCCTGCAGGCCCCGCCCCTGACCCCGCAGGCCCCGCCCCTTTCTCAGCCCCCGCCCCTTTCTCAGCCCCTCACCCTTCAGGCCCCGCCCCTCTCTCAGCCCCTCACCCTGCAGGCCCCGCCCCTCCCCAGCCCCCTCAGCCCCTCACCCTGCAGGCCCCGCCCCTCTCTCAGCCCCTCACCCTGCAGGCCCCGCCCCTCCCCAGCCCCCTCAGCCCCTCACCCTGCAGAGCGCCGCCCCCGGCCCGTCGCGGGCCCCGCTGCGGCCGCCGTGGGCCCAGGGGATCCTGAGCGCCGTGCGGGCCGCGTCGTCCCACTGCAGCCCCGGGAAGCGGCCGCTCTGCAGCTGCGCCAGCAGCCACGGCCGCAGCCGCCGCGGGCCGCCCTCCGCCATGCCCGGGGCCGCCCGGGGGCTCCGCGGGTCCCGCGGGGCGATCCCGGGCTCGCGGCGACGCTTCCGGGAACCCACGTCACCGCGGCGGCCACGTGATCTCCGCCGCCAATCAGCGGGCGGCCGCGCGGCGCCGCCGCACGTGCGTGAAGGGGCGTGTCAAGGCTGCGCGGGTATTTGCATAAAGGGGCGGGGTTAGAGCGCACAGCACATCCCGTTATTTGCATAAAGGGGCGGGGTCACGGCTTACGGTACCGACTCTATTTGCATAAAGGGGCGGGGTTAGAGCGCACAGCACATCCCGTTATTTGCATAAAAGGGCGGGATCACGGCTTACAGTACCGACTCTATTTGCATAAAGGGGCGGGGTCACGGCTTACGGCACCGACTCTATTTGCATAAAGGGGCGGGGTCAGGGCGTACGCTACCGACTCTGTATTTGCATAAAGGGGCGGGGTCACGGCTTACGGTGCCGACTCTATTTGCATAAAGGGGCGGGGTTACTGCTTACGGTACCGACTCTATTTGCATAAAGGGGCGGGGTCACGGCTTACGGTGTTGACTCTATTTGCATAAAGAGGCGGGGTTACGGCTTACGGTACCGACTCTATTTGCATAAAGGGGCGTGGTTACAGAGCACAGCACTTCCCAGTTATTTGCATAAAGGGGCGTGGTTAGCACACACAGCACGTCGTTATTTGCATAAACATGGATATTGGTCGCGGTGTCCACTCTATTTGCATAAAGGGGCGTGGTCGCAGCTCACAGCACCGCCTTGTATTTGCATAAAGGGGCGTGGTCGTACCACGCGGCACCGTTCTGGTATTTGCATAAAGCAGTGTTATCTCCTATTTGCATAAATGGGCGTGGCCTTTCCTACAAGCCCCGCCCCCCATTCCCTGCCCCCCCCGGGCAGAGCCGAGGTTTTGGGGTCCCCCTGGAGCCCCAGGAGGTCCCCCCAGACTGGGCCTGCTCCCCACCTGGGGTCTCACCCGGATTTGGGGTCACACCCACATTTGGGGTCTCACAGCTTTGGGGTCTCACCGACATTTGGGGTCACACCTGGATTTGGGGTCTTACCCAGATTTGGGGTCACAGAAATTCGTGGTCTCACAGTTTTGGGGTCTCACAGCTTTGGGGTCTCACCGACATTTGGGGTCACACCTGGATTTGGGGTCTCACCAGGATTTGGGGTCTCACAGCTTTGGGGTTTCACCGACATTTGGGGGTCTCACCAGGATTTGGGGTCACACCCGGATTTGGGGTCACAGAAATTCGTGGTCCCACAGTTTTGGGGTCTCACCGACATTTGGGGGTCTCACCAGGATTTGGGGTCTCACCTGGATTTGGGGTCTCACCCGGATTTGGGGTCACACCCAGATTTGGGGTCACACCCACATTTGGGGTCTCACCCGGATTTGGGGTCTCACCGAC
The DNA here is from genome assembly GCF_046129695.1 of Lonchura striata. Taxonomy (NCBI): domain Eukaryota; kingdom Metazoa; phylum Chordata; class Aves; order Passeriformes; family Estrildidae; genus Lonchura; species Lonchura striata. The sequence goes on from NC_134623.1 coordinate 2,321,621, forward strand.
ATTTGGGGTCTCACCGGGATTTGGGGTCTCACCCAGATTTGGGGTCACACCCACATTTGGGGTCTCACTCGGATTTTGGTCTCACTGGGATTTGGGGTCACAGAAATTTGGGGTCTCACAGCTTTGGGGTCTCACCGACATTTGGGGGTCTCACCAGGATTTGGGGTCTCACCTGGATTTGGAGTCACAGAAATTTGGGGTCTCACAGTTTTGGGGTCTCACCTGGCTTTGGGGTCTCACCCAGATTTGGGGTCACAGAAATTCGTGGTCTCACAGTTTTGGGGTCTCACCTGGATTTGGGGTCTCACCTGGATTTGGGGTCTCACCGGGATTTGGGGTCTCACCCAGATTTGGGGTCTCACAGCTTTGGGGTCTCACCCGGATTTGGGGTCACACCCACATTTGGGGTCTCACTGGGATTTGGGGTCTCACCTGGATTTGGGGTCACAGAAGTTTGGGGTCACACCCGGATTTGGGGTCACAGAAGTTTGGGGTCTCACCCGGATTTGGGGTCACAGAAGTTTGGGGTCTCACAGCTTTGGGGTCTCACCCAGCTTTATTGCCCACCCCTCATGTGGGGCTCAGGGGGTCGGGGGGTGATTTTGGGGGGTCTCACCTGACCCCCGCCCCTCCCCCGCCCCCCGTGCCCCCCCCCTGCGCCCCCCCGGCGTCGGGGGCTCCGGACATCATGAGGAAGAGCACGATGGGGATGATGTACATCCACTGCGGGGAGAGGAGGGGTCACCCCAAAATCCACCCCGAAATCCATCCCAAATCACCCCAAAATCACCCCAGATCACCCACAAATCCACCCCCAAATCCACCCCAAAATCCATCCCAAATCACCCCAAAATCCACCTCGAATCACCCCAAAATACACACCAAAATCACCCCAAATCACCCACAAATCCACCCCAAAATCCACCCCGAAATACACACCAAAATACACACCAAAATCACCCACAAATCCACCCCAAAACACCCCAAGATCACCCCAAAATCCACCCCAAACCACCCCAAAATCCACCCCAAAATCACCCCAAAATACACAACAAAACCACCCCCAATTCCACCCCAAACCACCCCAAAATACACACCAAAATCACCCCAAAATCCATCCCAAAACAACCCCAAAAGTAACCCAAAATCCAATCCAAACCAGCCCCAAAATCCACCCCAAAATCTACCCCAAATCAGCCCAAATTCACCCCAAAATCCATTTCAAATCACCCCGAAATCCACCCCAAAATCACCCCAATATCACCCCAAAATCCACCCCAAACCACCCCAAAATACACACCAAAATCCATTTCAAATCACCCCAAAATCCAGCCCAAATCACCCCAAAATCCAGCACAAAATCACCCCCAAATCCACCCCAAAATCACCCCAAAATCCATCCCAAAATCCACCCCAAAATCCATCCCGAAATCCAATCCAAATCAGTACAAAAATCCACCACAAAACCACCCCAAAATCCAGCCCAAATCACCCCAAAATCCAATCCAAATCCATCTCAAAATCACCCCAAAATCCATCTCAAAATCACCCCAAAATCCGGCCCAAAATCACCCCAAAATCCGGCCCAAAATCACCCCCAAATCCACACCAAAATCCATTCCAAATCACAAAATCACCCCCAAATCACTACAAAATCCACCCAAAATCACCCCCAAATCCACCCCAAAATCACCCCAAAATGCACCCCAAAATCCATCAAAAATCACCCCAAAATCACCCCCAAATCACCCCCAAATCCACCCCAAAATCACCCCAAAATCCATCTCAAAATCACCCCAAAATCCATCCAAAATCACCCCAAACCACCCCAAAATCAGCCCCAAATCCCCCCAAAATCCATCCCAAATGGGAAATGGGGGTGGGTCACCCCAAAATCCCAATCCTGGGAGGTGCAGGGAGCCTTTGGGTGCTCAGGAGGGGTTTGGGGGGGGGTCACAGGATTTTGGGTGTCACAGGTGGTTTTTGGGGTGCCCCAGGTGGTTTTGGGGTGTCCCAGATGATTTTTGAGGTGTTCTGAATTATTTTTGGCGTGTCCCAGTTAATTTTTGGGGTGTCCTGGATGATTTTTGGGTTGTCCCAGTTAATTTTTGGGGTGTCCCAGTTAATTTTTGAGGTGTCCCAGTTAATTTTTGGGATGTCCCAGGGGGTTTTGGGCTGTCCCAGGTGATTTTTCGAGTGTCCTGGATGATTTTTGGGGTATCCCAGTTAATTTTTGGGGTGTCCCAGTTAATTTTTGGGCTGTGCCAGATGATTTTTGGGGTGTCCCAGTTAATTTTTGGGGTGTCCCAGATGATATTTGGGGTGTCCCATTTAATTTTTGGGATGTCCCAGTTAATTTTTGGGATGTCCCAGGGGGTTTTGGGGGGTCCCGGGAGATTTTGGGGTTCCCGGGGGGTTTTGAGGTATCCTAGTTGATTTTTGGGGTTTCCCAGCAGGTTTTGGGGTGTTCTGGATGTTTTTTGGTGTGTCCCAGTTAATTGTGGGGTGTCCCAGGGGGTTTTAGGGTGTCACGGATGATTTTTGGTGTGTCCCAGTTAATTTTTAGGGTGTCCCAGCTGTTTTTGGGGGGTCCCGGATGATTTTTGGGGGGGTTCCAGGGGGTTTTGGGGGATCCTGGAGGTTTTTGGGGGGGTCCCGAGAGGTTTTGGGGGGTCCCAGGGTTTTGGGGTGTCCCAGATGATTTTGGGGTGTCACAGTTAATTTTTGAGGTGTCCCAGCTGTTTTTGGGGTGTCCCGGGTGATTTTTGGTGTGTCCCGGTTAATTTTTGAGGGGTCGCAGTTAATTTTTGGGGTGTCCCAGTTAATTTTTGGGGGGTCCCGGGGGATTTTGGGGGGTCCCGGATTATTTTGGGGGTCCCGGGGTTTTTGGGGTCCCTCACGTATTTGGCGAAGAAGGATTTCTGCTCCTGCGGGTTCCGGGCGCGCTGGGCCTGCTCCTGCTCCAGGTGCCGGATGAAGGCGGCGGTCTCAGGGCTGGGGACAGTGGGGACGGTGGGGACAGTGGGGACACTGGGGACATTGGGGACACTGGGGACATTGGGGACACTGGGGACAGTGGGGACACTGGGGACACTGGGGACATTGGGGACATTGGGGACATTGGGGACATTGGGGACACTGGGGACACTGGGGACATTGGGGACACTGGGGACATTGGGGACATTGGGGACACTGGGGACATTGGGGACAGTGGGGACATTGGGGACACTGGGGACATTGGGGACACTGGGGACACTGGGGACAGTGGGGACATTGGGGACAGTGGGGACACTGGGGACACTGGGGACATTGGGGACAGTGGGGACACTGGGGACACTGGGGACATTGGGGACACTGGGGACATTGGGGACACTGGGGACACTGGGGACAGTGGGGACACTGGGGACAGTGGGGACAATGGGGACATTGGGGACATTGGGGACACTGGGGACACGGGGGGGGTCACGGCCTCCCCAAAACTTCCCCTTCTGCCCCCACAGGTAACCCCCAAAACTGAACCAGCCCCTAAATCCCACTAATGTCCCCAGTGTCCCCAGTGTCCCCATTCCCCATATCCCCTGGTCCCAATGTCCCCATGTCCCCCCCATCCCCATGTCCCCATATCCAATGTCCCCTGTTCCTGTCCCCATGTCCCCCCCATGTCCCCATGTCCCTGTGTCCCTGCTGTGTGCCCATGTCCCCATACCCCTCTCCATGTCCCCATGTCTCATTGTCCCTGTCCCTGTCCCCATGTCCCCAGTGTCCCTCACGTGGCAGCAGGCAGTGGCTGTCTCAGTGTCCCTGTCCCTGTCCCTGTCCCCGTGTCCCTGTCCCTGTGTCCCTGTCCCCGTGTCCCTGTCTCCATGTCCCAGTGCCCGTGTCCCTGTCCCCATGTCCCTGTCCCCATGTCCCCATGTCCCCATGTCCCTGTCCCTGTGTCCCTGTCCCTGTCCCAGTCCCAGTGTCCCTGTCCCCGTGTCCCTCTCCCTGTCCCCATGTCCCCATGTCCCCATGTTCCTGTCCCTGTCCCTGTCCCTGTCCCCATGTCCCCAGTGTCCCCAGTGTCCCTCACGTGGCAGCGGGCAGTGGCTGTCTCAGTGTCCCTGTCCCTGTCCCCATGTCCCCATGTCCCTGTCCCTGTCCCTGTCCCTGTCCCTGTCCCCATGTCCCCAGTGTCCCTCACGTGGCAGCGGGCAGTGGCTGTCCCCGTGTCCCTGTCCCTATGTCCCTGTCCCTGTCCCCGTGTCCCCCCGTGTCCCCAGTGTCCCTCACGTGGCAGCGGGCAGTGGCTGTCTCAGTGTCCCTGTCCCTGTCCCCGTGTCCCCCCGTGTCCCCAGTGTCCCTCACGTGGCAGCGGGCAGTGGCTGTCTCAGTGTCCCTGTCCCTGTTCCCGTGTCCCCCCGTGTCCCCAGTGTCCCTCACGTGGCAGCGGGCAGTGGCTGTCTCAGTGCCACCGAGGTGTTGAAGAGCTCCAGGTGCCCGTCGGGCACGGCGCTGCCCCGGCAGGTGCCCGGCGCTGCCACCACCCCCAGGGCCACCACGTGCCCGGCCACGTCCAGGTGCAGGGACAGCTGGTCCGACAGGTGAGACTCCAGCAGGGCACACTGCGGGGACATGGACATGTCAGGGGACACGTCAGGGGACATGGGGACACGTCAGGGGACAGCTGGTCCGACAGGTGAGACTCCAGCAGGGCACACTGCGGGGACACAGGGACAGGGGACACGTCAGGGGACACGTCAGGGGACACGAGGACACGTCAGGGGACATGGGGACACGTCAGGGGACAGCTGGTCCGACAGGTGAGACTCCAGCAGGGCACACTGCGGGGACACGGACACGTCAGGGGACACGTCAGGGGACACGTCAGGGGACATGGGGACACGTCAGGGGACACGTCAGGGGACATGGGGCCCGGTCAGGGGACACGTCAGGGGACACAGGGACAGGGACATGTCAGGGGACATGGGGACATGTGAGGGGACAGGGACATGGGGACAAGAGATGGGACATGAGGGGACATGTGAGATGACATGAGGGGACATGAGCGGAGAGGGACACAGGGACATGGGGACATGTAAGGGGACAGGGACACGGACACAGGGACATGTGAGGGGACATGTAAGGGGACAGGGACACGGGGACATGGGGACACATGAGGGGACAAGGACACAGGACATGGGGTGTCCCAAGACGTCCCAGGATGTCCCCAAGTGTCCCAGGGGTGCCCCCAGGATGTCCCAGGGGTGTCACAGAGGTGTCCCAGGATGTCCCCAGAGTGTCCCAGGGGTGTCCCAGGGGTGTCCCCAGAGTGCTCCAGGATGTCACAGGGTGTCACAGGGGTGTCTCAGAGGTGTCCCAAATGTCCCCAGGGGTGTCCCCAGGGTGTTCCAGGATGTCCCAGGGGTGTCCCCAGGGTGTCCCAGGCTGTCCCCAGGTGTCCCCAGGTGTCCCAGGGGTGTCCCCAGGATCTCCTGGGGTGTCCCCAGGGTGTCCCAGAGCTGTCCCCAGGTGTCCCCGGCGTGTCCCTGGGGTGTCCCTGTCACTCACCGCCCTCACGAAGGAGGTGACGAACTCAGAGCCGCCCTCCTCGCCCGGGCCCAGGGGCCTGCGGGGGACCCGCACCCGGTACAGCCCGTCCCGCGCTGCCACCTCCTGTGGGGACACCCGTGTCACCCAGTGTCACCCAGTGTCACCCTGACCCGCACCCGGTACAGCCCGTCCCGCGCTGCCACCTCCTGTGGGGACACCCGTGTCACCTCACGGTCACCCACTGCCACCCAGGGTCACCCCATTGTCACCCAAGTCACCCGGTGTCACCCCAGTGTCCCCCCAATGCCACCCTGCTGTCCCTCAGTGCCCCCCGTGTCCCCGTGTCCCCACTGTGTCCCCGTGTCCCTTCCATGTCCTGCTGTCCCCCCGTGTCCCCCCATGTCCCCCGTGTCCCCGGTGTCCCCCCGTGTCCCCCGGTGTCCCTGCTGTTCCCCCGTGTCCCCGGTGTCCCCCCGTGTCCCCCGGTGTCCCCCATGTCCCCACTGTCCCCCGTGTCCCCCCGTGTCCCCGCTGTTCCCCGGTGTCCCCGCTGTCCCCCCGTGTCCCCCGCTGTCCCTGCTGTCCCCCCGCTGTCCCCGCTGTCCCCGGTGTCCCCGCTGTCCCCCAGTGTCCCCGGCTGACCCGGAGCCGGGCCCGTTCCTCGTCCCCCAGCGGTTTCTGGGCCAGCGCCAGCGCGGGCTCGGGGCCCCAGCTCAGCGACAGCGTCCCCCGGCGGCGGAACCGCGGCGCCCCGTCTGCGGGACGGGGACAGGGACAGGGACAGGGATGGGGACATGGGGACAGAGGGACAGAGGGGACAGGGACAGGGACAGGGATGGGGACATGGGGACAGGGACAGGGATGGGACAGGGACGGGGACATGGGGACAGAGGGGACAGGGAGAGGGATGGGGACAGGGACATGGGGACAGCAGGGACATAGGGACACGGATGGGGACAGGGACACAGGGACATGGGGACAGGGATAGGGACAGAGACAGGTGGACATGGGGACACGGGGACAATGGGACAATGAGACATGGGGACAGGGGACATGAGGAAATGGGCACATGGGGACACAGTGCTGGCACTGGGGACAGCCTGGTCCCCGTGCCCCCAGTGCCACCCCATGCCCCCAGTGCCACCTCCAGCCCCGTGTCCCCAGTGCCACCCCCACCTGACATCCCCAGTGCCACCCCTGTCCCCATGTCTCAGTGCCACCCCATCTGTGTCCCCAGTGCCACCCCTGTCCCCTGTGCCACCCTTGTGTCCCCAGTGCCACCCCCACCCGACATCCCCAGTGCCACCCCTGTCCTCGTGTCCCCAGTGCCACTCCATCTCTGTGTCCCCAGTGCCACCTCTGTCCCCTGTGCCACCCTTGTGTCCCCAGTGCCACCCCATCCCTGTCCCCAATGCCACCCCCACCTGGTGTCCCCAGTGCCACCCATCCCCCTGTCCCCAGTGCCACCTCCATGTACCCATCCCATCACCCAGCTCAGCATCCCCATGTCCCATGTCCCCACAATGTCCCCAGTGTCCCCAGTGTCCCCCGTGTCCCCAATGTCCTCAGTGTCCCCAATGTCCCCAATGTCCCCGATGTCCCCACTGTCCCCAGTATCCCCAATGTCCCCACTGTCCCCAGTGTCCCCAATGTCCCCAGTGTCCCCAGTGTCCCCACAATGTCCCCACTGTCCCCAGTGTCCCCAGTGTCCCCCGTGTCCCCAATGTCCCCAATGTCCCCAGTGTCCCCCGTGTCCCCAATGTCCCCAATGTCCCCAGTGTTCCCCGTGTCCCCAATGTCCCCAGTGTCCCCAATGTCCCCAGTGTCCCCAACTGTCCCCAGTGTCCCCAGTGTCCCCAATGTCCCCAGTGTCCCCAGTGTCCCCGATGTCCCCAATGTCCCCAGTGTCCCCAGTGTCCCCAGTGTCCCCCAATCCCCCCAGTGTCCCCAGTGTCCCCCAATGTCCCCAGTGTCCCCAGTGTCCCCAATCCCCCCAATGTCCCCAGTGTCCCCAATGTCCCCAGTGTCCCCAGTGTCCCCAGTGTCCCCCGTGTCCCCAATGTCCCCAATGTCCCCAGTGTTCCCCGTGTCCCCAATGTCCCCAGTGTCCCCAATGTCCCCAGTGTCCCCAACTGTCCCCAGTGTCCCCAGTGTCCCCAGTGTCCCCAGTGTCCCCAGTGTCCCCAGTGTCCCCAATCCCCCCAATGTCCCCAGTGTCCCCAATGTCCCCAATCCCCCCAGTGTCCCCAATGTCCCCCAGTGTCCCCAGTGTCCCCAGTGTCCCCAGTGCCCCTGTCCCTCACCCAGCTCGAAGGAGTGCTCCAGGCTCAGGCTCACCCGGCAGCTCTCGGTGTCACCGGCCTGGGGGGACACAGGGGGACATCAGGGTGACACTGGGGTGACAGCAGGGGGACACGGGGGTGGCACCAGGACAGGGACACCAGGAGGTGACACCAGGGGGACATCAGGGTGACACGGGGGTGACATTGGGGTGACACCAGGGGGACACAGGGGTGACACGGGTGACACAGGGGTGACACAGGGGTGGCACCAGGACAGGGACACCAGGAGGTGACACCAGGGGGACACAGGGGTGACACGGGGGTGACACTGGGGTGACACCAGGACAGGGACACAGGGGTGACACAGGGGTGACACTGGGGTGACACCAGGGGGACACAGGGGTGACACGGGTGACACAGGGGTGACACAGGGGTGGCACCAGGACAGGGACACCAGGAGGTGACACCAGGGGGACACAGGGGTGACACGGGGGTGACACTGGGGTGACACCAGGACAGGGACACAGGGGTGACACAGGGGTGACACTGGGGTGACACCAGGGGGACACAGGGGTGACACGGGCGACACAGGGGTGACACGGGGGTGGCACCAGGACAGGGACACCAGGAGGTGACACCAGGGGGACACAGGGGTGACACGGGCGACACAGGGGTGACACGGGGGTGGCACCAGGACAGGGACACCAGGAGGTGACACCTGGCTGGGGCCACCCCCAGAGGGGGGGGGGGGCACCCCGCCGGCCTCATGAATATTAATGACCAGCCCCACACCCTCATTCATGCTAATGAGGTTCTGCAGCCTCAACTCCCTCATGAATATTAATCACCTGGAGGGAGCCAGACCCACCCGTCATTAGCATTAATGAGGTGGAGCAGGCTCATTACTTTCAACCACATTAATTAATATTAATGAGGGCAGCGAAAGGCCACGCCCCTCATACCTACAGGCAGTTTATAAACCCTTAATTAATATTAATGAAGGCGGCACACGGTATCGGTTGGTACATCCCTAATTAATATTAATGAGTGCAGCCCGCAGCCCTACCCCTCGCAGCAACAGCCTCTATTAGTTTATACACCCCTAATTAATATTAATGAGGGCAGCACACGGTATCGGTTGGTACACCCCTAATTAATATTAATGAGACAGTCACAAGGTCCCGCCCCTTGGGCTCCTGACAATTTACGCTCCCCCTAATTAATATTAATGAGGGCGGCACGCGGGGTCCCTGGGCTCTATGGTCAGACAGCCACGCCCCCTCATTAATATTAATGAGCCCCCATCCTGCACGGGGCCTCCCGAACACCGAGAACCGAACACCGAGAACCGAACACCGGTACCGGGAACCCCATGCCGGTACCGGAGCCTCTCCCATCCCGGTACCGGGAGCCCCATCCCGGTTCCCGGTTCCTGGTTCTCCCCCATCCCGGTTCTCCCGCTCTCCCCCATCCCGGTTCCCGGTTCTCCCTCTCTCTCCCATCCTGGTTCCCGGTTCTCCCGCTCTCCCCCGTCCCAGTTCCCGGTTCTCCCGCTCTCTCCCGTCCCGGTTCCCGGTTCTCTCCCGCTCTCTGCCATCCCGGTACCGGGGCTCTCCCCCATCCCGGTTCCCGGTTCTCTCCCGTGCCGGTTCCCGGTTCTCCCGCTCTCTCCCGTCCCGGTTCCCGGTTCTCCCGCTCTCTCCCGTCCCGGTTCCCGGTTCTCTCCCGTTCTCTCCCATCCCGGTTCCCGGTTCTCTCCCGCTCTCTCCCATCCCGGTGCCCGGTTCTCTCCCATCCCGGTTCTCCCGCTCTCTCCCATCCCGGTTCCCGGTTCTCCCGCTCTCTCCCATCCCGGTTCCCGGTTCTCTCCCATCCCGGTTCCCGGTTCTCTCCCATCCTGGTTCCCGGTTCTCCCGCTCTCTCCCGTGCCGGTTCCCGGTTCTCCCGCTCTCTCCCATCCCGGTTCCCGGTTCTCTCCCATCCCGGTACCGGGGCTCTCTCCCATCCCGGTTCTCCCGCTCTCTCCCATCCCGGTTCCCGGTTCTCTCCCATCCCGGTTCTCCCGCTCTCTCCCATCCCGGTTCCCGGTTCTCCCGCTCTCTCCCATCCCGGTTCTCCCGCTCTCTCCCGTCCCGGTTCCCGGTTCTCCCGCTCTCTCCCATCCCGGTTCCCGGTTCTCTCCCGTCCCGGTTCCCGGTTCTCCCGCTCTCTCCCGTCCCGGTACCGGGGCTCTCTCCCATCCCGGTTCCCGCTCTCTCCCATCCCGGTTCCCGGTTCTCCCGCTCTCTCCCGTCCCGGTTCCCGGTTCTCTCCCATCCCGGTACCGGGGCTCTCTCCCATCCCGGTTCCCGCTCTCTCCCATCCCGGTTCCCGGTTCTCTCCCATCCCGGTTCCCGGTTCTCTCCCGTCCCGGTTCCCGGTTCTCTCCCATCCCGGTTCCCGGTTCTCCCGCTCTCTCCCATCCCGGTTCCCGGTTCCCGGTTCTCTCCCGTGCCGGTTCCCGGTTCTCTCCCATCCCGGTTCCCGCTCTCTCCCGTCCCGGTTCCCGGTTCTCTCCCATCCCGGTTCCCGGTTCCCCGCCCCCCGGGCTCACCCGGGGCCCGGTGCCGGTGCCGGAGCCCCCCCGGCAGAGCGCCCCGGCCCGGCCCAGCGCCGCCCCCGCCGCCAGCAGCGCCAGCAGCGGCAGCGGCCACGGCGCCGCCATCTTGGAGCGCGGGGCACGGCGGGAACGGGGCGGGGCCTCGCGAGGGGGCGGGGCCAATCGGGAACGAGGCGGGGAACGGCGGGAACGGGGCGGGGCCAGGGCGGAGGGGGCGTGGCCAATGCGGGAACGAGGCGGGGCCAAGGCGGGAACGGGGCGGGACCAGGCCGAGGGGGCGTGGCCAATCGGGAACGAGGCGGGGCAGGGCGGCATGGGCGGGGCCAGGCGGGATGGGCGGAGCGTAAGCGGAGGGGGCGTGGTCATGGCGGAAAGGGGTGTGGTCAAGAGGGCGGGGCCTCGCGAGGGGGCGGGGCCAACAACGCTCCCCATTGGGTGTCCCCCCTCCCCCACCCGAAATCCAGCTCGGGAACCCCCGGATGGACAGAGGGACCCCCCCAGTGACCCTTGGGACCCCCCAGTGACCCCTGGGACCCCCCCCCAGTGACCCCCGAGTGCTCCCAGTAACCCCCGGGACCCTCCCAGTAACCCCTGGGACCCCCCAGTGACCCCTGGGACCCCCCAGTAATCCCTGGGACCCCCCCAGTGACCCCCCAGTGACCCCTGGGACCCCCCAGTGACCCCTGGGACCCCCCAGTGACCCCTGGGACCCCCCCAGTGACCCCCCAGTGACCCCCGGGACCCCCCAGTGACCCCTGGGACCCCCCAGTGACCCCTGGGACCCCCCCCCAGTGACCCCCGGGACCCCCCAGTGACCCCCGGGACCCCCCCAGTGACCCCCGGGACCCCCCAGTGACCCCTGGGACCCCCCAGTAACCCCCGGGACCCCCCAGTGACCCTTGGGACCCTTCCAGTGACCCCTGGGACCCCCCAGTGACCCCGGGGACCCCCCCAGTGACCCCGGGGACCCCCCAGTGACCCCGGGGACCCCCCCAGTGACCCCGGGGACCCCACAGTGACCCCTGAGTGCTCCCAGTAATCCCCAGGACTTTTCTTTTTTAAAAAGAAAAATTTTTTATTTGTACAAAAATACATTTTTCCATTTTTAAACGGGGGTAGGTTCTCAGCAGAGAATTTATTTTTTAATTTTTATTTTTATTTTTATTATTATTAAAATGCATTTTTTTTTCTTTGCAGGCTCTCAGCAGGGAATGTTTTAATTTTAATTTTAATTTTATTTTTTTCCAAATCCAGGGTTCTTTCAGGGTCCCTTTTTCAGGCTCTCCAGGAAGAGCCGCTCGCCCGCCAGGAAATCGTGGTCCTGGGGAGGGGGATGGGCTGAGCCCCTTCCAGAAGCTTCCGAGGCCCGGCCCAGCCCAGCTCCCAGAAAATCCCAAACCCATCCAGAAAATCCCAAACCCTTCCAGAGAATCCCAAACCCTTCCAGAGAATCCCAAACCCATCCCAGAGAATCCCAAACCCATCCAGAGATCCCAAACCCATCCAGAGAATCCCAAACCCTTCCAGAAAATCCCAAACCCATCCAAAAAATCCCAAACCCATCCCAGAGAATCCCAAACCCTTCCCAGAGAATTCCAAACCCTTCCAGACAATCCCAAACCCATCCCAGACAATCCCAAACCCATCCCAGAGAATTCCAAACCCTTCCCAGAGAATCCCAAACCCTTCCAGAGAATCCCAAACCCATCCCAGAAAATCCCAAACCCTTCCAGAGAATCCCAAACCCTTTCCCACAATCCCAAACCCTTCCAGAGAATCCCAAACCCTTCCAGAGAATCCCAAACCCTTTCCCACAATCCCAAACCCTTCCAGAGAATCCCAAACCCTTCCAGAGAATCCCAAACCCTTTCCCACAATCCCAAACCCTTCCAGAGAATCCCAAACCCTTCCAGAGATCCCAAACCCTTTCCCACAATCCCAAACCCATCCCAGAGAATCCCAAACGCATCCCAGAGAATCCCAAACCCATCCCAGAGAATCCCAAACCCTTTCCCACAATCCCAAACCCTTTCCCAGCCCAGTGTCCACTTTCCATTCCCAAGCCCATTTCCATTCCCACCATTCCCAAACCCATCCCAGTTCCCAGTTCCCATTTCCATTCCCAGTTTCCCCATTCCCAGTTCCCAATTCCCCCCAATCCATTCCCAGTTCCCCCAGCCCATTCCCAGTTCCCCCAGTCCATTCCCAGTTCCCCCAGCCCATTCCCAGTTCCCCCAGTCCATTCCCATCCCATTCCCAGTTCCCCCAGCCCATTCCCAGCCCGCTCCCAGTTCCCCCCAGTCCATTCCCAGTCCCCCCAGCCCATTCCCGTCCTGCCCCCAGTTCCCCCAGTCCATTCCCATCCCGCTCCCAGTTCCCCCAGTCCATTCCCAGCCCATTCCCAGTCCCCCCAGTCCATTCCCATTCCATTCCCAGTTCCCTCCAGTCCATTCCCATCCCGCTCCCAGTTCCCCCAGTCCATTCCCAGCCCATTCCCAGTCCCCCCAGTCCATTCCCATCCCATTCCCAGTTCCCTCCAGTCCATTCCCATTCCATTCCCAGTCCCCCCAGCCCATTCCCGTCCTGCTCCCAGTTCCCCCAGTCCATTCCCATCCCGCTCCCAGTTCCCCCAGTCCATTCCCATCCCATTCCCAGTCCCCCCAGTCCATTCCCATCCCATTCCCAGTTCCCCCAGTCCATTCCCATCCCACTCCCAGTCCCCCAGTCCATTCCCATCCCGTTCCCAGTTCCCCCAGTCCATTCCCATCCCACTCCCAGTCCCCCAGTCCATTCCCATCCCGCTCCCAGTTCCCCCAGTCCATTCCCATCCCGCTCCCAGTCCCCCCAGTCCATTCCCATCCCGTTCCCAGTTCCCTCCAGTCCATTCCCATCCCATTCCCAGTTCCCTCCAGTCCATTCCCATTCCATTCCCAGTCCCCCCAGTCCATTCCCATCCCATTCCCAGTTCCCCCCAGTCCATTCCCATCCCGCTCCCAGTTCCCCCAGTCCCCCCAGTCCATTCCCATCCCGTTCCCAGTTCCCCCAGTCCATTCCCATCCCGCTCCCAGTTCCCCCAGTCCATTCCCATCCCGTTCCCAGTTCCCCCAGTCCATTCCCATCCCATTCCCAGCCCGCTCCCAGTTCCCCCAGTCCATTCCCATCCCGCTCCCAGTTCCCCCAGTTCCCCCAGTCCATTCCCATCCCATTCCCAGTTCCCCCAGTCCATTCCCATCCCATTCCCAGTGCCCCCAGTCCATTCCCAGCCCATTCCCAGTTCCCCCAGTTCCCCCAGTCCATTTCCGTCCCGTTCCCAGTTCTCCCAGTTCCCCCAGTCCCCCCAGTCCATTCCCCTCCCGTTCCCAGTTCTCCCAGTTCCCCCAGTCCCACCCTGCGTGCGCGCTCCTTCAGCAGCAGGACGTGTCCGTAGAGCGCGGCCGCGCCCGCCCGCGCCCCGCTGTCCCCGAGGAGCGCCGCCAGCCCCGGCAGCAGCCCCGGGGCCACCGGGGACACCGGGGCCACCGGGGCCACCGGGGACACCAGGGACACCGGGGCCACCGGGGACACCAGGGACACCGGGGACACCGGAGCCACCGGAGACACCGGGGACACCGGGGCCACCGGAGCCGCTGGGGACACCAGGGACACCGGGGACACCGGGGACACCGGGGACACCGGGGCCACCGGGGACACCGGAGCTGCTGGGGACACTGGGGACACCGGAGCCGCCGGAGTCACCGGAGGGGCTGCAGGAGGGGACACCGGAGCGTCCCTGTCACCGCTGCCAGCGCCCCCCACCCTAAAACACCCACCCACCCCAGCCAGGCCAGGAGCGCTGGGATCCCAAAAACGGGACCCAAAAAACGGGATCCGAGAACGGGATCTGAGAATGGGATCTGAAAAAGGGAAACTAAAAACGGGATCAAAAAATGGGATCCAAAAACGGGATCCAAAAACAGGATCTGAGAATGGGATCTGAGAATGGGATCCGAAAAAGGGAAACTAAAAACGGGATCCAAAAACGGGATCCAAAAACGGGATCCAAAAACAGGATCCAAAAACGGGACCCTAAAAACGGGATCCAAAAACAGGATCCAAAAACGGGACCCTAAAAACGATATCCGAAAACGGGATCTGAGAATGGGATCCAAAATGGGATCCAAAAATGGGATCCTAAAAACAGGATCCAAAAAAGGGAAACTAAAAACGGGATCCAACAACGGGATCTGAAAACGGGATCCTAAAACTAGGATCCTAAAAACGGGATCCAAAAACAGGATCCTAAAAATGGGATTCTAAAAACGGGATCCAAAAACGGGATCCTAAAAACGGGATCCGAAAACAGGATCCAAAAACGGGATCCTAAAAATGGGATTCTAAAAACGGGATCCAAAAACAGGATCCCAAAAATGGGGGATCCCAAAACCAGGATCCTAACCAGTGTCCCTGTCCCCTCCCTGTCCCTGTCCCTGTCCCCAGTAGTGTCCCCTCAGTGTCCCCATACCCAGTTGTGTCCCCTCGGTGTCCCCTCCGTGTCCCTCAGTGTCCCCTCACTGTCCCTTCGGTGTCCCCTCGGTGTCCCTGTCCCTCGGTGTCCCCTCACTGTCCCCTTGGTGTCCCCTCGGAGTCCCTGTCCCCTCACTGTCCCCTCACTGTCCCCTCATTGTCCCTCACTGTCCCTGTCCCCTCGGTGTCCCTCACTGTCCCCTCACTGTCCCCTCCCTGTCCCCTCAGTGTCCCTCCCTGTCCCCTCAGTGTCCCCTCAGTGTCCCTCCCTGTCCCTCGGTGTCCCTCCCTGTCCCCTCCCTGTCCCCTTGGTGTCCCCTCCCTGTCCCTCACTGTCCCCTCAGTGTCCCCTCAGTGTCCCTCCCTGTCCCTCGGTGTCCCCTCCCTGTCCCCTCCCTGTCCCCTCGGTGTCCCTCGGTGTCCCTTGTTGTCCCCTCGGTGTCCCTCGGTGTCCTCACCCGGCCGTGTCCCCGTCCCCAGGCCGGGGCCCAGCTCCTGCCGCCGCTCCCGGAGCTGCTCCCGCTGCCGCTCCAGGCTCCGCCGCTCCTGCGGGAACGGCACATCCCGCCAGAAATTCCCATCAATAACTACATTCATGTTCATAATTCAGCATTAATAACAGGTCTGTTAATAACAATCACTAAGGATTCATTATTCATATTATTATAATTACAATTTTATCATATTAGAATTGTTATAATCACTATCATTCTATTATCAACGTTATTATATCCTTAATATCATTCTATTAACAATATTATTATTAATTTTTAATTACTAATTATTAATTATTAATTATTAAGTATTAAGTATT
This sequence comes from Lonchura striata, assembly GCF_046129695.1. Taxonomy (NCBI): domain Eukaryota; kingdom Metazoa; phylum Chordata; class Aves; order Passeriformes; family Estrildidae; genus Lonchura; species Lonchura striata. Next base: position 2,337,351 of record NC_134623.1, read on the forward strand.
AATTATTAATAAATATTACTAAGATGGTGAAGGGTTTATAATGGAGGGGTGTGTATGGAGCAAGATGAGAATTAGGTAAAAGTAAAAAGAAAATTAAGAAAAAGCAAAATACGCCTTGTGGAAAGCGTCCTTTCAATTAGGAACTTAAATAATATTATACAATAATAAATATTAATATTATAATATTGTACATATTATATATTATAGTTTTTGATGTAATAAGTAATTATATGTATGTAATATATAATTATATATATGTAATCTATAATTGCATATATATATGTAATATATAATTATGTATAATATGTAACAATAATATAAAATATTATGCAATCTAATATAAATATATATAGCACATAATTATAATACATATAATATATAAGTTACAATATATATTACACCTATTATAATATATATTATATATACATATATAGATTATAATACATAACATATGTAAGATAAATATATATATAAAAAACACTATATAATATATAAGCTATATATCATATATATTGTACATAATATATGATAAAATAACTATGCATAATGAATATAATGCAAATATAGAAAACATACAATAAATATATAATATATAACATACATCTAAAGTATCTGTTATATATTTAATATCCATTGAAATATATTTTTATATATAAATAATATATATTTATCTTATATATATAAAATAAAATAATATATAGAAAAACTTATAATTAGATATTATTAGATATTAGATATTACTATTAGATATTATTATTTGATTTTCCGGGGGGATTTTTTGGGGGTTTTTCTGGGGGATTTCCCGGGGGGATTTTCTGGGAGGATTTTCCGGGGGGATTTTCTTGGGGATTTTCAGGGGGGATTTTCTGGGGGATTTTCAGGGGGGATTTTCCGGGGCATTTCCCGGGGGATTTTCCAGGGGATTTCCCGGGGGGATTTTCCGGGGGATTTTCCGGGGCATTTTCCGGGGGATTTTCCGGGGGATTTTCCAGGGGTTTTCCAGGGGATTTTCCGTGGGGATTTCCCGGGGGATTTCCCGGTGTTTTCCCGGTGTTTTCCCGGGGGATTTACCCGCTGCAGGCGCTGCTCCTGCAGCCGCAGCCGCTCCCGCTGCTCCTGCAGCCGCTGCAGCCGCCGCCGCTGCTCCTCCTGCGCCCGGCGCGCCTCCCGCAGCGCCCGCTGGCCGGCCTGCTGCTGCTGCGCCGCGCGCTGCGGGAACGGAACGGGAATGGAACGGGGATGGAATGGGGATGGGATGGAACGGGGATGGGGATGGGGATGGAATGGGGATGGGGATGGGGATGGGAATGGGGATGGGGATGGGAATGGGGATGGGAATGGAACGGGAACGGGGATGGGAACGGGAACGGGAACGGGAACGGGGATGGGAATGGGAATGGGAAGGGAACGGGAATGGGGATGGGAATGGGGATGGGGATGGGAATGGGGATGGGAATGGAACGGGAACGGGGATGGAACGGGAACGGGGACGGGAATGGGACGGGGATGGGAACGGGAATGGGGATGGGGATGGAATGGGGATGGAATGGGGATGGAATGGGGATGGGAATGGGGATGGGGATGGGAATGGGGATGGGGATGGGGATGGGAATGGGGAATGGGAAATGGGAATGGGAATGGGGATGGGAATGGGGATGGGGATGGAACGGGTACGGGAATGGAACGGGAACGGGGATGGGAATGGGGATGGGAATGGGAATGGGGACGGGAATGGGGATGGGGATGGGAATGGAACGGGGATGGGAATGGGGATGGGAATGGGGATGGGGATGGGAATGGAACGGGAACGGGAATGGAACGGGAACGGGGACGGGGATGGGAATGGAACGGGAACGGGAATGGAACGGGAACGGGGACGGGAATGGGACGGGGATGGGGATGGGATGGAACGGGGATGGGAATGGGGATGGGGATGGGGACGGGAACGGGAACGGGAACGGGAATGGGGATGGGGATGGAATGGGGATGGGAATGGGGATGGGAATGGGGATGGAATGGGGATGGAATGGGGAATGGGGATGGGGATGGGAATGGGGATGGAGATGGAATGGGGATGGGAATGGGGAATGGGAAATGGGGTTGGGGATGAGGAATGGGAACAGGAATGGGGAATGGGAATGGGAATTGGGTTGGGATTGGGATTGGGAATGGGGATGGGGAATGGGGATGGGAATGGGATTGATGTGGGGGGGATGATATCAGGGAATGCCAATGGGACTGGGAATGGCATTGGGACAGGGGAATGGGACTGGGACAGGGAATGGTACCGGGATGGGGAATGGGATCGGGATGAGGAATGGGACTGGGACTGAAACGGGGAATGGCACCGGGATGGGGAAAGGAACTGGGACAGGGAACGGCGCTGGGACTGGGAAGGCGACCAGGACTGGGAGAGGGATTGGGGAACAGCACTGGGGCTGGGACTGGGAACAGCACCAGGATGCGGGAACGGCACCGGGACTGGAATGACACCGGGCATGGCTCTGGGGGACGGGGAGCCCCAGATCCAGGAGATGGGGAGCCCCAAGGGAATGGGGAGCCCCAGCTCAGGGGGATGAGGAGCCCCAGCTCAGGGGGATGTGGAGCCCCAGCTCGGGGGGATGAGGAGCTCCAGCTCAGGGGGATGTGGAGCCCCAGCTCGGGGGGATGAGGAGCCCCAGCTCAGGGGGATGAGGAGCCCCAAGGGAATGTGGAGCCCCAGCTCAGGGGGATGTGGAGCCCCAGCTCAGGGGGATGTGGAGCCCCAAGGGAATGTGGAGCCCCAGCTCTGAGGCATGAGGAGCCCCAGCTCTGAGGGATGAGGAGCCCCAAGGGAATGAGGAGCCCCAGCTCTGAGGGATGAGGAGCCCCAGCTCTGAGGGATGTGGAGCCCCAGCTCTGAGGGATGTGGAGCCCCAGGTCAGGGGGATGAGGAGCCCCAGCTCTGAGGGATGTGGAGCCCCAGCTCAGGGGGATGTGGAGCCCCAGCTCGGGGGGATGTGGAGCCCCAGCTCAGGGGATGAGGAGCCCCAAGGGAATGTGGAGCCCCAGCTCTGAGGGATGTGGAGCCCCAGCTCAGGGGGATGTGGAGCCCCAGCTCGGGGGGATGTGGAGCCCCAGCTCAGGGGGATGAGGAGCTCCAGCTCAGGGGGATGAGGAGCCCCAAGGGAATGAGGAGCCCCAGCTCAGGGGGATGTGGAGCCCCAGCTCAGGGGGATGTGGAGCCCCAGCTCAGGGGGATGTGGAGCCCCAGCCCTGCTCCCGGCTGAGAATTCCCGCCTGGATGCTCCGTTTACCTCGGCCAGGTCACGAATCTCCTCCTCCCGCTCCTGCAGGCGCTGCTCGGCACGGAGAACCTTCTCCTTCTCCAGCCTCAGCTCCCGCCAGGCCTCGTCCAGCTCCTCCCTGTCTCTGACCAGCTGCTCCTCCTTGGATCTCAGCTCCCGGCTCCGGAACTTCAGCTCTGCCTGATCCTGGCCCGGGCACAGCGAGCGTCACCTGCTCGGTTCTTTGGAGCAGGGGGAGGTGGTTTGGGAGCCCGGGCAGCGCATCGGGGACCTTGGCCAGGCTCCTCAGCGCCGACTCCACGCCCAGGGCGCGCTCCTTGTCCTGCTCCTCCCGCTCCCGGCTCAGGCGCTCCCGGCTGCGGAGCTCGGCCCAGGCGGCCGCCAGCCGCCGCCGCTCCTCGGAGCGATCCCGCAGCTCCGCCCGCTGCTCCTCCAGCCACGCGTCCTGCGGGGCCCGGGGACAGCTCCGGGCGCCGCTTCCCGCAGGATTGGCCTCCTTCAGCCCGGCCCTGCCGCTTCCAGAGGCAACTTCCAGAGGCTGATGCCAGCCGGGGAGCTCCGGCTCCGTGTGGGCACCCAGCGGGCTCCTGAGCCCCCTCCAGCCCCGAGCCCTGCTCCCATCCTGGCTGGTCCTGAGCCCCCTCCAGCCCCGAGCCCTGCTCCCATCCTGGATGATCCTGAGCTCCTTCCAGCCCCGAGCCCTGCTCCCATCCTGGATGATCCTGAGCCCCCTCCAGCCCCGAGCCCTGCTCCCATCCTGGCTGGTCCTGAGCCCCCTCCAGCCCCGAGCCCTGCTCCCATCCTGGATGATCCTGAGCTCCTTCCAGCCCCGAGCCCTGCTCCCATCCTGGATGATCCTGAGCCCCCTCCAGCCCCGAGCCCTGCTCCCATCCTGGCTGGTCCTGAGCCCCCTCCAGCCCCGAGCCCTGCTCCCATCCTGGATGATCCTGAGCCCCCTCCAGCCCCGAGCCCTGCTCCCATCCTGGCTGGTCCTGAGCTCCTTCCAGCCCCGAGCCCTGCTCCCATCCTGGATGATCCTGAGCTCCTTCCAGCCCCGAGCCCTGCTCCCATCCTGGATGATCCTGGATGATCCTGAGCTCCTTCCAGCCCCGAGCCCTGCTCCCATCCTGGATGATCCTGAGCTCCTTCCAGCCCCGAGCCCTGCTCCCATCCTGGATGATCCTGAGCTCCTTCCAGCCCCGAGCCCTGCTCCCATCCTGGCTGGTCCTGAGCCCCTTCCAGCCCCAAGCCCGGCTCCCATCCTGGATGATCCTGAGCCCCCTCCAGCCCCAAGCCCGGCTCCCATCCTGGATGATCCTGAGCCCCTTCCAGCCCCGAGCCCTGCTCCCATCCTGGATGATCCTGAGCCCCCTCCAGCCCCGAGCCCTGCTCTCACCCAGCTTGTTCCGAGCCCTTTTTCCAGCCCTGCTCCAATCCCAGCTCATCCTGAGCCCCTTTCCCATTCCCACTCCCACCCTGACTGGTTCCGAGCCCCTTTCCCATTCCCACTCCCACCCTGACTGGTTCCGAGCCCCTTTCCCATTCCCACTCCCACCCTGGCTGGTTCCCAGCCCCTTTCCCATTCCCACTCCCACCCTGGCTGGTTCCCAGCCCTTTTCCAGTCCCACTCCCACCCTGGCTGGTTCCCAGCCCCTTTCCCAGTCCCACTCCCACCCTGGCTGTTTCCTCACCCCTTTCCCATTCCCACTCCCACCCTGGCTGGTTCCCATTCCCACTCCCACCCTGGCTGTTTCCTCACCCCTTTCCCATTCCCACTCCCACCCTGGCTGGTTCCCAGCCCCTTTCCCAGTCCCACTCCCACCCTGGCTGGTTCCTCACCCATTTCCCATTCCCACTCCCACCCTGACTGGTTCCCAGCGCTGTTCCCATTCCCACTCCCACTCTGGCTGGTTCCCAGCCCTTTCCCAGTCCCACTCCCACCCTGGCTGGTTCCGAGCCCCTTTCCCATTCCCACTCCCACCCTGGCTTGTTCCCAGCCCCGTTCCCATCCCAGTTCCCAAGCCCAGCCAGCTCCCAGCCCCATCCCAGTCACTCCCAGAGCGGCTCCAGGCCCTGCTCCGGCATTCCCCAGCGGATCCCCGGGGAAGCCGCAGCCCCTCCCTGCTCCGGGCTCACCTGGGGCCGCGTCCCCGCTCACCTTGGCCTCGTCCAGCGCCGCCCTGTCCATGGCCCGCAGCTGGGCCGAGAGCCGCCGCTGCTCCTCCAGCGCCTCCCGCAGCGAATCCGCCCGGCCGCGCTCGGCGGCGGCGCGGCGGCGCTCCTGCAGCGGCAGCGGGATCGGGAGCGGCCGGCACGGACCGGGCATGGACAGGGATGGGGACCGGGATGGGGACCGGGATGGGGACAGGGATGGGGATGGGGACAGGGATGGGGATGGGGACAGGGACAGGGATGGGGATGGAGACCGAGACAGGGATGGGGATGGGGACAGGGACAGGGACACGGACAGGGATGGGGACAGGGATGGGGATGGGGACCGGGACAGGGACAGGGATAGGAACAGGGTGGGGACACTGACAGGGATGGGGATGGGGACAAGGACATGGACAGGGACAGGGTGGGAACACGGACAGGAATGGGGATGGGGACAGGGATGGGGATGGGGACCGGGATGGGCATGGGGACAGGGTGGGGACGGGGACAGGGATGGGGACCGGGACGGGCATGGGGACAGGAATGGGGATGGGGTGGGGACAGGGATGGGGACGGGGACAGGGGGACAGGGTGGGGACAGGGATGGGGACCGGGATGGGGATGGGGTGGGGACAGGGATGGGGACCGGGATGGGGATGGTGACAGGGTGGGGACTGGGATGGGGACGGGGACCGTGATGGGGACAGGGTGGGGACAGGGACACGGACAGGGACAGGGATGGGGACCAGGATGGGGACTGGGATGGGGACAGGGTGGGGACACTGACAGGGATGGGGATGGGGACAGGGGGACAGGGATGGGGACAGGGATGGGGACAGGGATGGGGACATGGACAGGGATGGGGATGGGGATGGTGACAGGGTGGGGACAGGGATGGGGATGGGGACATGGACAGGGATGGGGACAGGGGATAAGGGACACGGACAAGGACAGGGGACGGGGACACCGGACAGGTACACAGGACATGGGACATAGACAGGGACTGAGGGACAAGGACAGAGGGATAGGCAGATAGGGACAGAGACAAGGACAGGGGACAGGAAAAAGGGGACAAGGACACGGGACACAGGGACAGGGATGAGGACAGAGACAGAGGGACATGGCACGGGGACATGGACACAGCTCCAGGAGGGGTCCCAGCAGGAAGCTCCTCCAGCCAGGCACAGACAGGGACACGGACACAGGACACGGGACACGGACACAGGACACGGGCAGGGACACAGGACACGGGACACGGACACAGGACACGGGCAGGGACGCAGCTTCAGGACAGCCACAGCTCTAGGATGGGGCCTCACCTGCTCCAGGAGCTGCTCCTGCTCTCCCAGCCTGGTCTCCAAGTCGGCCACGGCCTCCTGGAGCCGGCTCTGCTCCCGCTCCGCGTCCTGCTGCTGCTGGCACAGCCTGGCCTGGAGCGCTGCGAGGGGCACGGGGCAGCCCGGGATGCAGGAGGTGGGATCCACCCCCCATCCACAGGGAGATCCCACATGGAAATCCCCAAGCTCATGCTCCATCTCCCATCCCATCCCATCCCATCCCATCCCATCCCATCCCATCCCATCCCATCCCATCCCATCCCATCCCAGGGAGATCCCACAGCGGGATCTGCCCACGGGGGGCAGGACTCTGCCAACCTCAGCTCCTGGGGTCTGGCTCGCCAGGGACAACTTGAATTATGTGAATTTAGGTAATTCCCTGAATTCCGTGAATTCTGGGAATTATGCAAATTCTGTGAATTTGGAGAATTCTGTGAATCCTGTGAGTTTGGAGAATTCTGTGAATGTCCCAAATTCCATGAATTCTAAGAATTTTGCAAATTCGGTGAATTTTATTAGTTCGGGGAATTCTAATGAATTTCATGAATTCCGCGAATTCTGAGAAATCCGTGAATTTCGCAAATTCCGTTAATTTGGAGAATTCTGTGAATGTCCCGAATTCCATGAATTCTGAGAATTGTGCAAATTCGGTGAATTTTATTAATTCGGGGAATTCTAATGAATTTCATTAATTCCGCAAATTCTGAGAAATCCGTGAATTTCGCAAATTCCGTTAATTTGGAGAATTCTGTGAATATCCTGAATTCCATGAATTCTGAGAATTCTGCAAATTCTGCGAATTCTATGAATTTGGAGAATTCTGCGAATTCCGAGAATTCCACGGATTCTGTGAATTCCCTCAATTCCATGAGTTCTGAGAACCCTGTGAACTTCTGCAAATCCTGTGAATCCGGAAAATTCAGTGGATTCCACGAATTCTGTGAGTTCCGTGAATTCCGTGAACTCCTCCCGTTTCCCGAGGATCCGGTGGGATCCCGGAGGGAGCAGCCCCTGTTCGAGCGCCGCTGGAGCAGCAGAGCCTCTGGCCAGGAATCCCCAGGAGGGCTGGGACAGGGATCTCCAGGCCCAGGGATCCCCCCAGGACTCCAGGACTTGTCCCGGGACCGCCTGGATTCTGTGGGATCGGCTCCGAGCCGTTGGGATGGAGCAGAGGGTCCCACTGGAACGATGCACTTGGAGGGAATTTACCTGCGAGCTGCTCGTGCTGCTCCTGGGATCCGGGGTGATCCAGGGATCTGGGGTGATCATAGGATGTGGGGTGATCCCGGGATCCATGGTGATCCAGGGATCTGGGGTGATCCTGGGGTCTGAGGTTATCATAGGATCTGGGGTGATCCCGGGATCCGGGGTGATCCAGGGATGTGGGGTGATCCTGGGGTCTGGGGTGATCCAGGGGTCTGGGGTGGTCCTGGGATCTGGGGTGATCATGGGATATGGGGGGGTCCTGGGGTCTGGGGTGATCCTGGGATCCAGGTGATCCTGGGGTCTCGGGGATCCAGAGATCTGGAGTGATCCAGGGGTCTGGAGTGATCATGGGATGTGGGGTGATCCTGGGATGTGGGGTGATCCCGTGCCCCAGGGTGATCCCAGGATCTGGGGTGATCCTGGGTTGTGGGGTGATCCCATGCCCCAGGGTGATCCCGCGCCCCAGGGTGATCCCAGGATCTGGGGTGATCCCGGGTGATCCCGTGCCCCAGGGTGATCCCGTGCCCCAGGGTGATCCTGTGCCCCAGGATGATCCCAGGATCTGGGGTGATCCTGTGCCCCAGGGTGATCCCGGGATCTGGGGTGATCCCGTGTCCCAGGGTGATCCCGTGTCCCACGGTGATCCCAGGATCTGGGGTGATCCCGCGCCCCAGGGTGATCCCAGGATGTGGGCTGATCCCGGGTGATCCCGTGCCCCAGGGTGATCCCAGGATCTGGGGTGATCCCGCACCCCAGGGTGATCCCAGGATCTGGGGTGATCCCGTGCCCCAGGGTGATCCCAGGATCTGGGGTGATCCCGGGTGATCCCGCACCCCAGGGTGATCCCAGGTGATCCTGCGCCCCAGGGTGATCCCGGGATGTGGGGTGATCCCAGGATCTGGGGTGATCCCATGTCCCAGGGTGATCCCGTGCCCCAGGGTGATCCCGGGATGTGGGCTGATCCCGGGTGATCCCGCGCCCCAGGGTGATCCCGCGCCCCAGGGTGATCCCGGGGCCCGGAGCAGGGATTGGGGAGCCCAGGTGAGTCCCCGTTACCTGCGGCCGCTCTCCGGGAGGCGCCGCAGGACCGGGCCCCGCCCGTCCCGCTCCGGCTCCGGCGTCCGCACCTGCGGGAGCGGCACGGGCTCCAGGTGCCACCCTGCCGTGGCCCTGCCCCCAGGTGACCCCCCAGGTGACCCCCCAGGTGACCGCCCAGGTGACCCCCTCAGCCCCCACCTGCTTTTCCAGCTCCTCCAGCCGGGCCTGGAGGCTGCGCAGGGCGATCCCACAGCCGGGATGCTCCCGGCACGGGTGGGATTGGAGAGTTTGGGAATCCTGGTGGGACGGGAGAGCTCCCAAATCCTCCTGGTGGGGCTGGGACGGGAGAGGTCCCAAATCCTCCTGGTGGGGCTGGGATGGGAGAGGTCCCAAATCCTCCTGGTGGGGCTGGGATGGGAGAGGTCCCAAATCCTCCTGGTGGGGCTGGGATGGGAGAGGTCCCAAATCCTCCTGGTGGGGCTGGGATGGGAGAGGTCCTGGAGCCTCCTGGCGCCTCCGGGCCGGGAGAGCCGCGGGATGCTCCGGGAGAGCCGCGGGATGCTCCGGGAGAGCCGTGGGATGCTCCGGGCAGAGCCAGGACGGGAGAGCTCGGGGGTTCTCCAGGCGGGGTGGGGCTGGAGGAGCTGCTGGATCCTCCTGTGGGGACACAGGGATGCTCCAGGAGAGGCCTGGGAAGGGCAGCTCTGCTCTCCTGGGAATGCCGATCCATGGCCAGCCCCCCCCAGATCCCAGGGGATCCCCAGGGATCCTTTCCCGCTCCTGCCCCAGCACCCACCTGAGTGGGCGTGGCAGGACCCGGCACCTCCTGCACGGCTGGGGTGGAAAATGGGACAAATCCATCACTGGGACACACGGAAGGGAGGGAACCACCCCCCATCCCATGGATCCCATTGATCCCATAGATCCCTTAGATCCCATCCCATCCCATCCCAATCCCATCCCATTCTGTGGATCCCATCCCATGGATCCCATTATCCCATCCCATGGATCCCTTCCAATCCCATTGATCCCACCCCATCCGATGGATCCAATCCCACCCCATTATCCCATCCCATGGATCCTATCCCATCCAGCCCCATCCTGTTATCCCATTATCCCGTTATCCCACTATCCCGTTATCCCGATATCCCATTATCCCGTTATCCCACTATCCCGTTATCCCGTTATCCCACACCCCGTTCCCCCCGTCCCCCCCCGCCCCGGCTCCCCCAGGTGTGCCAGGCCAGGCCAGGTGAGCTCGGGGACACCTGGGGGGCCTCACCTGCCGCCCGCTGCCCGCGGGGCCGGGTCCCGCCGGGAGCCGCCGGCCTGGAGCGGGAACAGATCCCAGCGGGAATGAGCGGGAATGAGCGGGAACAGATCCCAGCGGGAATGAGCGGGAATGAGCGGGAACAGATCCCAGCGGGAATGAGCGGGAACAGATCCCAGCGGGAATGAGCGGGAACAGATCCCAGCGGGAATGAGCGGGAATGAGCAGGAATGAGCGGGAACAGATCCCAGCGGGAATGAGCGGGAATGAGCGGGAACAGATCCCAGCGGGAATGAGCGGGAACAGATCCCAGCGGGAATGAGCGGGAGAGGGGCAGGGCCCACCCCGCCCGGGCCACCTGCGCCTCGGTGCCGCCTCACCTGTGCCACCTGAGCCACCTGTGCCACCTGTGTCACCTCACCTGTGCTACCTGTGCCACCTGTGTCACCTCACCTGTGCCACCTGAGCCACCTGTGTCACCTGTGCCTTGTCACCTGGGCCACCTGTGTCACCTGTGTCACCTCACCTGTGCTACCTGTGCCACCTGGGCCACCTGTGCCTTGTCACCTGGGCCACCTGTGTCACCTGTGCTACCTGTGTCACCTGAGCCACCTCACCTGTGCCACCTGTGCCTTGTCACCTGTGTCACCTGAGCTACCTGCGCCATGGTGCCGCCTCACCTGAGCCACCTGTGCTACCTGAGTCACCTGAGCCACCTGTGCCATGTCACCTGTGTCA